>NW_023336557.1:0-81092 GCF_012971845.1 Lasiodiplodia theobromae | reverse complement strand
GGGGGGGGCGGACTCTCAAGCCTGGGTAATACATTATTATAAAAATAAAGGAAAATTAGATTAAATATTTATATAATGCTATATATACCTACTGTTATTTCCGTTCTTGAAGTGTTAATAGTTACAGTGCCTGTTCTATTAACAGTAGCTTTCGTTACAATAGCTGAAAGAAAAACAATGGCAAGTATGCAAAGAAGATTGGGGCCTAATGCTGTTGGATTAACGACCTTTAGTCCACCTTGCATCTAATAAATGTAAGGGTAAAAGAGGATAAATTTCAAGAAAAACTGTAAAGTTAACTTGAAGCGAAGCTTATTTTTTTTAAGTATATTAATATACAATTAATAATAAGAACGTTCAACGACTAGAAGTATAATTTTTATGATAAACACCTTCCACGAAAATCCTCCGTTAAATAAACATAATTACATAATATTTAGTTTAAAGTAAGACGATGACATAGTCTGAACCCATGTGAAAACAAGGGGTTTAAAGGATAAATCCTTTAACGTAACATAATTGATTTAGGTTTACTACAAGCATTTGCAGATGCCCTTAAACTTTTATTAAAAGAGTATATTGCTCCAACTCAAGCTAACATTGTTTTATTCTTCTTGGGACCTATAATTACATTAATTTTCGCACTATTAGGTTATGCTGTTATACCTTACGGACCAGGTTTAAGTGTATCTGATTTTAATTTAGGTATAATTTATATGTTAGCTGTTTCTTCTTTATCAACTTATGGTATATTATTAGCGGGATGATCTGCTAATTCTAAATATGCATTCTTAGGTTCTTTAAGAAGTACAGCTCAACTAATTAGTTATGAACTAATATTAAGTTCAGCTATATTATTAGTTATTTTACTGACAGGTAGTTTAAATTTAACTGTAAATATAGAAGCTCAAAGAGCTATTTGATTTGTAGTGCCATTATTCCCTATATTTATTATCTTCTTTATAGGATCTATAGCAGAAACTAATAGACCTCCGTTTGACCTGGCAGAAGCGGAGTCTGAGCTTGTTTCTGGGTTTATGACAGAGCATTCTGCCGTAATATTTGTTTTCTTCTTCCTTGCCGAGTATGCAAGTATCGTTCTTATTTGTATATTATCAAGTATTCTATTCTTAGGTGGTTACTTGTTAGATATTAGTCCTTTAATTAACTTAGTTCAATTTGTAGATTTTGATCATTGATTATACTTAACTGATAATGGTACTAATTATTCATTATCTAATTCTGTGTTTGAAGGATTAGTCTATGGTATTGTACTTGGTGTTAAATCTTGTATCTTAATTTTCACTTTTATCTGAGTCTCTTAGCCTTAAGCAAGCTTCAATCGCTCTAAAGTAGCCAAACTCTGGGTAAAGCGTAAAGCCATAACTACTAACTCACTAACCTAAAAGGGTAAGGGTGAGGGCCTCTCTAATCAAGAGGGTATAGTAACAAGGTTATGGATTCCGGGAAACCGGGAATCGCCCTTCGCGGATCTAAATCACCTCTCAGCTACCCTGGTCCCACTCCGCTCCCCCTCGGTAGGGGGACTAGTTACATAAGTTGATGTGTAAAAGAGCAACGAGTAGATGGTTACTCGCCATGTATTAGGTTAAAACCTCGAATAACTCATAAATGTGAGGATAGATACATGGTGTAAGGTGTACTCTAATAGCCGAGGAAACGAGGCGTTATATATTCAGCTTATACCTAAATAGGAGATATCTTCTCTTCCCCTATATGGTAAAAGAATATTAAGACATGCTAGAGCTTCTTTCCCACGTATAAGATTTGACCAACTTATGTCTTTCTGTTGAACTGTCTTATTACCTATAGTTATTGCATTCATAGTATTGGTACCTTGCATTCTTTATAGTTTTGAAATTATTCCTGCCAATATTTCTTTATTAGCTATTACTTTTACAGTAAAAAAGGATTCTTTAAAATAAACCACATATAAAAAAAGAAACAGAAGATTATGTGTCATTGTCTGCAGATAGTGCTTATCATAATCTCCAGGCTAAAGCTACTTTAGCCTGAATCAAAAAAAAAATCTAAAGAATGATGGAGGTATTTATGCTATTATGCATAATGAAACTAAAAAAAATTTATATAGGTAGTTATATGAACTTAGCTAGAATAATTCTTGATCATATAAATAATCAAAGTTCAAATTTACTTTTACAACGTGCTATTAATAAGTACGGTTTAAATAAATTTTCTGTATATATACTAGAATTATTGCCTACAGATGAAAACTTAACAAGTGAAGAACTAGGTGTTACATTAATTAAAATGGAACAAAAACACTTAGATTCTTTTAATGATAAGTATAACATTAACCCTAAGGCTGGTAAAACTAGATTAGGTGCTAAACACTCAGAGGCGACTAAAGAGCTAATGAGTAAATTAATAAAGGAAAATCCTTATTTTCTGGCCCTTTTTTTTAGTTTTATTTTATAAATAAAAAAAGGCTGAAGGCGAAAATAAAACTCATAGTCCGGAATTAATTGAAGAAATGCGTGCTCGTATGTCTTGCTCCCCTTCTGTTTTCTGTTGTTGCAACAAAGGAGTGCTAATAATCCGTATGTTTCAGGGTAAACCTGTTACAACAGGAGAAGGAGAAAAAAATAGGAAATTAATATCTGAATTATTTAGTAAGTCTGTTTATTTATATGATGCTAATACATTTAAACTTATAACTAAATATGACAAACAAAAAGACTTAATGGATGATCTAAAGATTTCACTTAAAACTATTATTAAATATAAAGATTAAGACGAGGTATTTAGAGATAAATATATTATTTCTTCTATTGAATTAGATTCTAATAATACGTAGTTACCTTACTTTGTTTTCCCTTATCTTTTTATGTTATTTGGCTTATTGTTTTATATTCCCTTTTGTTTGGTTTTCTTAGCAAAACTTAGGATTTTGCTAGAGCTTCTTTCCCACGTATAAGATTTGATCAGTTAATGTCTTTCTGTTGAACTGTCTTATTGCCAATTGTTATTGCCTTTATCGTTTGAGTTCCTTGTATTTTATATAGTTTTGAGATTATTCCTGCGAATATTTCATTATTGTTTTTTACCATTTAAGGTAATCATATAAAAAAAAATATACTGCTCATGTCAAAGTATGATTAGTTATTCTTCTTAAAGTATTAATCCAGTTACTGCTTTTTTCTACAACTTTTTATTTGCTTTATCTTAATTATATTGAATTAAGTATTTCCCTACCTCCAACTATTATGAGCCCTCTCCTTTAGACCTCCCTCTGTATTACTGCAGAGGTGATAAGGGGGGGAGTATAGAAGTGTTGGAGGAGAGAAGATTGTTGCTCGCCCAAAGGGCCCAAAGGGGGGGATAACAGGAGATAAAAGATGCGATTGAACAGTATCAGGCTGGTGTTGATATGTATAAAGAGGATCTCCAAAATTTGGAGATGGCGCTTGGTCATCCTAGTCCCCCTTGCGGGGTCCTCCCCCCCCTAACCCCCCCCCCTCATATGTATATGGGGGGGGTAAGAGGCGATACCATCCCCCCCTCCCCAGGTAGCGAAAGATCTAAAATTTTTAATGACATTAATGAAGTTAAGATAGAGCTTAAGGAATCCGAATAAGCTAGGCGTAAATTTAGGGGTGATATTAGGGACATTCAAAGATTCCAAGAGCAAGCTTATTCTAGCCATAATGTTTCTATATATGAAAGTAGTAAACGTTCTATTACTGAGGCTGGCTGTGGTTTTTAAAGTCCGGATAGTAAAAGAAAAGGATAATAACATATAAAAAAATCACATATAAAAACTTATGGTAATAACTAAAAAAAGTTAAATGCAATTTTTAAGTAAATTATTTATTTGTAACTTTTTAAAGGTGATCATTGTTTATAGTAATGGTTACCATATATTACTCTTTGTTTTAATTATTTGTTGACTTACCGCGCGGATATGCGCGGTGTTACTAGAGACTGTTTACTTTCTATAAATAAGGTCCACTTAGGTTACTAATATTTTTAATTTGTTCTTATATTATAGGACTAGTTATTATTGTTGTTGTGAAGTTGTCAGTTTATATTCATAAATGATGAACTATGTTACGAACTTTCATGACCTTAGGTATTAATGTATTATATTTATTTATATTTTATAGAAATATGACAGTAATACTATTCCTTTATATTTTATATAAGTTAAAGTATTAGGCAAAACGCTTTGTGCTCATCTTATTTATTAATAGTTAAAACTATATCTTCCGGCTCCATCATTTTTATTTTCCCTGGCTTCTTAAGAAGCAACTCCAACACTTCAATTCTTTTGTGTTGAAGGGAAAATAAAAATGATGGAGGAAGGAAACGAGTCGGCAATATCTTAATTTATGTAAACAGTCTAGTGGGCATTAACTATTTTTATTTAATAATTAATTTTATGTTACTTTTATCTTTATTAATAATACCTATAATAGGTTTATCTGTAATCTACACAGGAATGTATGATGAACCTTCTAGTTCAAACATAAAACATATTAAAATTATTGGTTTAATAACATCAATTGTTAATTTATTCATTTCTTTACTTATGTTTATCTTTTTTGATTTCAGTAGTAACAATTTTCAATTCGTTCAAGAATATCATAGTATAAGTAGTTTTGATTTCTATTTAGGTGTAGATGGATTATCTATATATTTTGTTTTATTAACAACTATAATAATGCCAATCGCATTATTATCTAATTGAACATCTATATCAGAAAATGTAAGATCCTATGTAATAATAATATTATTATTAGAATCATTATTATTGGCTAATTTCTTAGTGTTAGATATTTTATTATTCTATATTTTCTTCGAGTCAATACTTCCTCCTTTATTTATTCTGATAGGTCTTTTTGGATCAAAAAATAGAACTAGAGCTAGTTTCTATTTATTCTTATACACATTGTTTGGTTCACTATTTTTATTATTATCTATTCTTACAATATATTCTATAATGGGAACTACAGATTTTGATGCATTATTTAAAACTAACTTTTATTATTATACACAAATATTTATATTTATAGGTATTTTTATATCAATAGCAGTAAAAACACCTTTATATTTCTTAAATATTTGATTATTAAAAGCTCACGTTGAGTCTCCTTTATCTGGAAGTATAATCCTTGCGGCAGTTGTGTTAAAACTAAGTTTATACGCTATATTTAGATTAGTTCTTCCTATATTACCTCAAGTATCCTTAGATTTAACATATATTGTTTATATATTAGGAGTTATTACTGTTATTTTTGCTAGTATGGGTACTATAAGAACTACAGATATTAAAGAACTAGTAGCGTACTCTTCTGTAGCTCATGCTGCTGTATACTTATTAGGTGCCTTTAGTAATACAGTTCAAGGTATAGAAGGTTCTATTCTGTTAGGGTTAGCCCACGGATTCGTTAGTAGTGGTTTATTTATTTGTGCAGGTGGTGTGCTTTATGATAGAACTCATACTAGACTGATTACTCATTATAGAGGTATAGCTCAAATTATGCCTGTTTTCTCTGTAATATTCTTTATTCTTTGTTTAGGTAATGCTGGTACTCCTTTAACTCTAAATTTTGTAGGAGAGTTTATGAGTTTATATGGTACTTTTGAAAGACTGCCACTTCTGGGGGCATTAGCCTGTTCTTCTATTGTATTATCAGCTGCATATACTATGTTCATGTTTAATCGTATTGTATTCGGTGGATCTTTATCTAAACATTTTAGTTCAAGTATAGCTGATCTTAATAGAAGAGAGTTTTTCATTCTGTTGCCTTTAGTAGTTTTAACTGTATTATTTGGAATTTACCCTAGTCCTATTTTAGATGGATTACATTACTCAGTGTCTACATTGATTTATTCTTATGATTCTTCTAATTATATGTATATGGGTCTTTTACCCCTTATACATATAAAAAAATTTTAACACACAAGCTAAACCTGCTAAAGTACCATCTGGTTCTAATTTAGATCCTTGATACTTAACAGGTTTTTCAGATGCTGAGGGTTCATTTTCAATATCTATTCGTAAATTCACTAATATTCCCTGGCTTCTTAAGAAGCAACTCCAACACTTCAATTCTTTTGTGTTGGAGCCGGGACAGAAAGCTGGTTGAAAGATTGAGCCTAGATTTACAATTGGGTTACATAAAAGAGACTTACCGCCGAGTTTCTCTCCTCCAACACTTCTATACTCCCCCCCTTATCACCTCTGCAGTAATACAGAGGGAGGTCTAAAGGAGGAGGGGCTCGAAGTGTTGGAGCCGGGAGGGAATGAAGTTGATTAAGGCAACTTTTCTCGCGCAAGAAATAGGTTTATATCACCTCAAGGACAGCCTGCTTATAGTTGACGTGTTAGCTCTCTAAAGGATTTAGTTAATATAATAATTCCACATTTCGATAAATATCTTTTAATATCTCAGAAAAGAGCTGACTTTGAGCTATTTAAACGAGAAGTAGATCAGATAAACCGTCAAGAGGGGATGGTTATGAAGGGAAGGAATAAGAGAGGTAATGATGATAATGAAGAATAGTTATTATCAATATTACTAAATTATTATGGTTATTATTAATTTAATTAAGTTTTTGTTTTATTCTTTGTTTTACTGGCCCTTTTTTTTAGTTTTACAAAAAAAAGGATAAAAAATCAAAAAGGAAATAACCCCCCGCACGCCTGCGGGGGGTAGGGGAGTAATACATATATATATTATATCGGCAATGTAATATATATTTATTGTATAAAGGTTCAAATCCTTTTATTTCCTTACTTCCCCCTTTTTTGTATTGCCTTCAAGGAGGCGATAAAATAAGAAAATCAATACAAAAAAAAGGGCTGAAGGCGAAAATATAAAAAATGAAGGAGGAATGATAATTAAGGGTAGCTTAATTATCTTAATTAAATAATAAAAAATATATAAAAAAATTAACTTTTAAGTAACATATACTTTTTTAATTTACTTTTTTAAGGAGGAGGAAATTTCCTTTGGTATGCACATCAAAGTTTCCCTCCCGGCTCCAACACTTCAATTCGGCCCCATTTCCCTCATCATTTCATAATTTACAATGACAAGGGAAATGGGCCGTGTTGGAGAATGGTCTTACATAATATGAGTTAGGATTAACATTTAGTCCTCCAATGTTTATATAAACTATTGGGCATAAACTGGGTAAATTTCAAGAATTATTATTTTTTTAATATACTTGAAGCGAAGCTTACTATAGCATTAATAAAGGTAGTAAGAACGTTCAACGACTAATCGTGAGTTTTTTGCTAACAATAAACCGTAATATACATCCAGCATCTATAAAAGTGACATTAAATCTAATAAATTAAAATGAAGTGGGGGTTTTCCACTTTTAGAGAAATGTATTATATTTCTAAATATTAATAACTTAAATAAAATTTGAGTTATAGACTAGATTCAAATAATGAAAAATTATATAGTCATTATTTTAATATAAATATGTTAAATATATTTTTAATAAAAAGTAAAAAAAATGATGAATTATTTGATAATAAACAAACATCATTAGTAAATGAAATATCTTTAAACAAAGATGTTTCTTGCTCCCCTGTTGCTAGCAAAGAAACTAGACCGCCTAGAGGTGAGACGAGACATTATTTACCTGCGACAAAAGAATGATTAAATAGTATTTATACATATAATGTAAATTATATGAAATCTCTGGCTATAACAGATAATGTAGTGAATAAAATAATTAAAAGTTATTTTTTCTTAAGATTAGTATATATGAAAAATATATTTAAAGGTAAGTCTAAAAGACAAAGACTGTTATCAGTAAATAGAATATTTGTAAGTAAACCTGAAATGAAACATACTAATAATAAAGTTATAATTACATTATATACTTACAATAAAGAAAAGAATTATTTTATACGTAAATTAATAAGTTTACGTCATATGTTAATTTTTAGAAATAACTGTTTATTTTTAATTAATTTAAAGAAAAAGGCAATTCTTAAAAATATATATAAAGTAAGTTTTTTAATATATAATATATTAAAAAAAAAAGATTTGTTAAAAAATTATGAAAATAATAAACAAGTTTTTGAAGATTTAATCTCCGGCGCCATCGCTTCACAGCGATCACTATTCCCCCTACCTTCTCTTCCAGAGAGGGAGGCCCCAGCCGTGCAGCGGCGGCCAGGGCTTAGGGGGAATGGTGACCCCTTGTATCAGGGGGCGGTGCCCGGTGAACTAGTAAAAGGTGAAAAACAAGAAAAATTATTTGAAAAATTCAATGATACTATTCAATGAAAAACTTTTGAAAAACAGTTTTTTTCTACTAAAAAAGAATTTACAGGCAATCCTGTAATAGTAAATATATTACAAAGTTATGTAAAGGAACTTTATATATACTATCTTAGAAAATCATTAGCTGTAATGTCAAGAAAAGAAATGTTATATTTATACTATAATCAAATGTTATCTCTTAATATTTATAAATTTAATAAATCTTTTATCTCTAATAAAGGATTAGGTTTAGTTTCTTTAATTAGTAAAATATATAATAAAAAAGTAGAATTTAACATAGTAGATTTAAAATCTTCACATTTAAATAGTGATATTTTTTCAGATTCTATTTCTACAAAACTAAATGATAGAAAAAAAAGAGTATTAAGAGTACTAAAAAAAGCTTTAAGTTTAGTAAGATTAATGCCAAGTCCTTTAAGCCTCCGGTTAAAAAATATAAGTAATTCGGTATACACTGGAGATAATGTAGAAAAGATTGGTTTAAGCTTTATTAAAAATAAAGCAATTAATGGTGTGAGACTAGAAGCTTCAGGTAGATTAACAAGACGTTTAACTGCCTCTAGATCTATATCTAAAAAAAGATATGTAGGTAATCTAAGAAATATTGCTTCTTATGATAACGAAATATCATCAGTAATGTTAAGAGGTCATGTAAAATCCAACATACAATATACTAATATAAACTCTAAAACTCGTAATGGAGCTTACGGGTTAAAAGTATGGGTAAGTAGTTATTAATTGCTATAAAATAATTTATCTCTATGTGTGCAGGATACATATTTATTTTTCGCGTTGCATAAATTAGATTTAATGCTAAAGATGAAGAAATAGTCTGAACCACTTTGTGAAAGGTGGAATAAAGGAAAAATTCCTTTAATATAACAAGTTTGACACAGTACATATGTTAATTATTTCTAAATATATTAAAAATAATTAACTTTTAAGTAATATATTTTTTTGTAATTTGTGATAGTAATGGTGTACAACCATTTATATGTAAATGTAAAAATTATATATAATTTATATTGAGTTTGATGATGGCTCTGATTGAACGCTATCCAAGTGCTTGACACATGCTAATCGAACGTCTAATTTCATTAGAAATAATTTAGTTAGAAGTGGTGTACAGGTGAGTAAATGATATTATGGCTACCTTGGAGTAAGGGACATTAAAATCCCTTATATTATACAAAAAAATTGGTATTAAAGAAATTTATTTTCGCTTCAAGATGGAAATTAATGTCTCGGGCAGGTAGTAGTTAAGGTAATGGCTTAACTAGCTTATGTCCGTAGTCGAGACTGAGAGGTCGATCGATCACATTGGGTCTGAAAAAACCCCAATACGTATAGTACAGCAGTGAGGAATATTGGTCAATGGCCTAACGGCTGAACCAGCAACTTGGGGGAATGGATATATATATTAGAGATAATATATAGTACCGACTCTGTCGGCTAAAGTTCTAGATAGAATAATGATAATGACAATTTTCTATCTATATGTCTTGACCAAATCTTGTGCCAGCAGTCGCGGCAACACAAGGGAGACTAGTGTTATTCATCTTTATTAGGTTTAAAGGGTACCTAGACGGTATATCAAGCCCCAAAAGGGAACGGATATACTAGAGTTTTATGTGAGAGGCAAATATAGTACTATTGGTGTAGAGATAAAATTCATTGATACCTCTAGGCACGGGTAACGGCGAAGGCAATCCTCTATGTAAAAACTGACGTTGAGGGACGAAGGCTCGGGTAGCGAATAGGATTAGATACCCTAGTAGTCCGGGCAGACAATTATGAATGTCATAGATTAGAAAACAAAGAAGCTAGTAGGTTTGCTATGAACAGACTGTATAATTTAAGAGTCTTGTTATTAAATTATACAGTCTCTACTGTAACTAGTTTAGATATTAACTCTTAAACTTCCTTAAACGAGAGTCTCCTCATTTTCCTTCTGACTTCTCATTAAAGGGGAGAGGCCTCCCGAGAAGCAAAGCAGATGGGTGTAGAATGGGAGTTTAAGGAAGGTTTATTTGCCTCTTGGATTATTCATTCTTTAAATAAACCTTCGAAGGTTAGTTATCTTATCTAGTTAACCGTACACAAGGAGCTAGAAGTGTAGTATATATCAACTTGTGTATTAAAAAGGATACGGGTAAAGGTTTGCTTCTTCACCTTCCTATTTTTGGTCTATAAATGAAAGTGTAAGCATTCCACCTCAAGAGTAAGGCGGCAACGTTGGAACTGAAATCATTAGACCGTTTCTGAAACCAGTAGTGAAGTATGTTATTTAATTCGATGATCCTCGAAAAACCTTACCACAATTTGAATGTTAATTAATAAATTAACACAGGCGTTGCATGGCTGTCTTCAGTTAATGTCGTGAGGTTTGGTTAGATCCATAAAATTATCGTAAACCCTTGTTCTTTATTTGTTTGAATAATGCAGTTAACCACTATATTGGATTATATAACAGGGACTAAGACAAGTCATCATGGCCTTAACATTGTGGGCTATAGACGTGCCACATATGCCTTTACAAAGGGATGCAAAAGTGTGAACTTGAGCTAACCCCTAAAACAGGAAAGAATATTAATTGTAGTCTGAAACTCGACTACATGAAAAAGGAATTACTAGTAATCGTGTGTAATCATAGCACGGTGAATTTCATCTCAGCTAGGTACTAACCACTCGTCAGGCGCTGAAAGGGGTATGTGCAATAAGTTTGGTTATTGTTAATTTTTTAATATAAGTAATTGGACTTATATTTATTAACAGATAATCTTCGTATGCGTGACCCTGATTGGTGTTAAGTCGAAATACGGTTCGGGTAGGGGAACTTGCCCGGGAATAATTAATATTAACTATACACCCATATATAAAAAAAGATGTAATCAGCAAAAATTTATTACATTTTACACCAATCAACCCAAGAATATATAGAGGTAGCTAGTTATTAATACTTATAAGCTGTAGATTTATATGTGCACAACGTAGGGTTGCAAGGATGACCCTTCAATAGGGTTACTAACTATTTCAATGTTAGTCTGCCACCAAACTTAAGAGGATCAGTAATGAACCTAACGAACATAGCATGTTTGGAAAGCGATATATACGACCGAACTATCACGTAGGTTGAGCATCGCAAGGCAAGAATCATAAGGACAAAGGTGTAATCCTTGAACTTCTGTCATAGGTTCCCTTCGCAAAGGGAGTATGGCAACAATAGGTGGCTCGGCCATATGTAAAGTTACATATTTTCTAGATAATAATGTGTAAAGAGATCTATTACAGACCGCTTCATGTGGAACGATGAAACGATTAAGGAAGGCCTAAGTGATTCATATAACCTTGTAAAAGTAAGGTTGGTCTCTCCCCACCCTAACCCCCCCATATACTTATGGGGGTAAGTGGAAACTGGAGGGAGCCAGAGCTTCCGTAGTAGGAGTCCTCCTCTCCCCCCCCCCTTTTTTTTTTTATTTATTTTTATCCGTAATAAAAATAAATAAACAATAAATAAGGAAGAGGATACGATAGAGGTAATGCTCTATTAAATCTCCAAAGGGAAGCTGCGAAACAAGCTAATGACGTGGTGAGAGTTTCTGATATGAACCGAAAAATTATACTGATCAGTCTATATCCTATGATCGACCCAGTGGGCCCATACTAACCCCCCCATATATATGGGGGGGGTAAGCGATAGAAAAGTGGGACACCTCACAATGACAATGATATTGTAAGGCAGTGGTTGACCCCCTTCGGTTTCTAGGCACTGTGGGCGAAATTAGGGTGGCTTACTTTTTTTTTTATTAATTTATAAATAAATTAATAAAAAAAAGTTAGGAATATAGGTTGTGTCTGTCAATGATGAGTATAGCTCTCCTTTGGGGAGCATAATCTTAGCTTGATTCGTGGAGAGCCGTATGCATTGAAAGGTGCCCTCCAAAGGAGCGGTTCTTCTAAAGAGAGAGGAGTGATACCGGTAGCGGGTGACTGCTATCAGTTTTATAAATGGAACCGGCCAAAACGTAGAAATACGGGAGCCAGCGTTTTTCTTACCCTATAGAAGATTAAGAGAATATTTTTCTACTAATTTTCTTTCCCTTTTTTTTTATTTATAAAATAAAAAAAAAATAAATACAAAAAAAAGGCCAGAAGTGTTGGAGGAGAGGAAATACTTGAGTATACTGATAAAAGTTCTGTTATTGCAAAAGAACAATATTTCTTAAATATTTTAAATCCTTTATTTTTTTTTAGTTATTTTTTTTATTATATAAAAAATATAGGGACAGGTCTTAATTTTTTTTTGTACTTTTTATATGTTAAGAATAAAATAATACAAAAGTACAAAAAAAAATAAGGGACTAGTTATAACATCTGTAAGGTAGCTGGTTCTAGCTTAGGGCGTATAACTCTTGATCATACATGTTTAAAACTTAGACATGCATGACTGGTTAGAATATTCATAAGTAAAGGTAAAGATATTAGTTTCTCAGAGTTTGTTTTAAACATGTTTGAAAGTAAATTAAATAGTCAGAATTGACTCTATCTAAACTTCAAATTACCTTTGAAAAATTAATTTCAAAGAAAGAAAGCAAAGTATCTTTCGAAACCCAAGGTCTTAGCTTCTACTGCAACAACACAAGCTGTATTAGTTACAGATTTAGAAAGCGGGATTACTACTTCATATCCTTCTGCTAGAAATGCAGCTCTTGCATTGGATGCAAGTAGTTCTACTATTATGAATAAGCTTAATGGTAAAAATACTAGGTTTATTAGGAGTAGATACTTAATAACTAGTTTAAAATCTAAGTAGTTGTTCTTTAGTTTCGATATGATAATCGTTTTACCTTTTTTTTTTATTTTATATATAAAATAAAAAAAAAAGGTCGAAGCGAGCACGCTCTCTAGATTTTCTTTGCTTTTACAGGGAAACTTGCTCGGTAATAATTAAATATTAACTATACACCCTAATATATATATAAGGAGAGTTCCTTTATTGGTAAGAAGGGTTGAGCTGTAAACTCAATAGTAATATACTTTTAAGAGTTCGAATCTCTTCTCTCCTAGTTTTAGTCTTTTTTTTACTAATCCTACCTGGCCTGTCCTGTTGGTGCCTTTCCTACCACCCTTTTTTTTACGTAATTTCTTGCAAGAAATTACTTTTCCTCCTCCTCCTCCTCCTCCTCTCACTCTGCATTTATGCAGAGTGAGAGGAGGAATGAAAGAAAAAGGATGCTAGTATTTTAATGACTAAATTTGTTTTTAAAAGATTAATAGCCTTTATAGCTCAACGGTAGAGCGGAATACTGTTAATATTTTGATAGATGTTCGATTCATCTTAAGGGCTTAGTGTAATAATTAATTAATATAAAATAATGACGTTTAATTCGGCGCTTAATAGTCCACCTCTTCTCTCTTTCTCTCCATAAGCCGGCTCCAACACTTCTATACTCCCTCCTTTAGACCTCCCTCTGCAGTAATACAGAGGGAGGTCTAAAGGAGGGGGGGCCTAAGTGTTGGAGTTGCTTCTTAAGAAGCCAGGGAAAATATAAATGATGAGGGAAGGAAAAGTAATACGCGTTAGTTAAATGGTATAATACTGTGCTACGGACACAGTGTTATAGGTTCGAATCCTGTACGCGTATTTTTATCATTATATATTTTCTTAATTATTATACTCTCTTAAATTTTTAGCAGTAGTGGAATATGAGATGGGTATATATTGTAAAAAAAATGTCTAGCTTATTTGTTTTTAATGAAAGTTTTACTAATGGTTACAGAGGTGAGTTTTTAGATTTTATATCATTGACTGCTATTTTATGTGGTATATTTGTAATTATTACTAAAAATCCTGTTGTATCTGTTTTATTTTTAATTGGTTTATTTTTAAGTATATCCGGCTATTTAATTATGTTAGGTATAAATTTCATAGGTTTATCTTATTTATTAGTTTATGTTGGTGCCGTATCTATACTATTTCTTTTCATTTTAATGTTAATAAATGTTAGAATATCTGAATTAGTAAGTGACACTAGTAATAGTATACCATTAGCTATAATAATTGGTATACTATTTAACTATGCTGTATATGAAATATTACCATATAGTATTGTAGCTTTTAACAGTTATACTGTAAACTCAAATAACACATTAAAAGATCTTCTGTCTGATAACTATAGTAGCGATTACATAAAAAAAGTATTTAATTTTTCTAACGGTAGTAGTGAAATAGCTTTTGTAACATCTAATATATGAGATGGTAATTTAGCAGAAACTTCACACATAACTAATATAGGAAATATAATGTATACTAGTTATTCTATATGACTTATAATAACATCTGTTATATTACTTCTTGCGATGGTAGGTACTATAGTAATCGTTATTAAAAGTAAAAAAACCGACAACACATATAAAAAATACTGAAGATTTAAAATACAATAATAAATCTAAAGATACACTAAAGACTATAAATAAAGGTATTAAGAGTATTCATTTTAATAAACGTAGTTTTCATACTAAATCATCTTTCAGAAGTAGCCTAGCTACCTCAAAAGGAATTGATGATGATGTTATTAGCCCACTATTTCCCCTCGTCCTACACTTCTTATCCCACCTTCAACACTTAAGGCCTCCACCTTTAGATATCCCTCTGCATTACGAGCCCCCCTCCTCCCTCTGCATTAATGCAGAGGTGATGAGGGAAGGAGCGAAAGGAGAGATGAGCAACACCTTGTTGGGAGGAGTATAGAAGTGTTGGAGCCGGCTTGCTGAGAGAATATGAAATTTCCATTTTTCAATTCCATTATTAAATGGACCGGGGTTTCCCCCCCCCCAAGAGGCTTACGGGGCAACCTTACCGGGGGTATTAGAGGTAAAAAAGGATGATTAATATTAGATAAGCCTATGCAAAATAGTCATAGTATAGCAGTTAAGCATATAAAATTATAAAAAAAGGAATTAGCTTAATTGGTAGAGCGTCTACTTTACACGTAGACGGTTAAAGGTTCGAATCCTTTATTCCTTATAAAATATATAAACAATAAAAAAAGACCTTAGCTTAATGGTAAAGCATGTGCCTTTTAAGCATTATTATATGGGTTCAAATCCCGTAGGTCTTAATCGCTAGAAAGGTAGAAATAAAAAAAAATGATATATTTTTGTAATATTAAATCCTCCATCTTTATATATATAAGATGGAGGATAGTTAGTTAAAAAGATATTTTTTTTTATAAAAACTACAAAGGGTGGCTATTTGGTCCCCCTTTCACAAAAGTGGAGTAGATGGGAGGGAGGAGTGACTAAAAACAGCAGTATCTTCATTAGGGTTTAAACCTAGTACTTAAAAATCTTTTACTGGCTTCTTAAGAAGCAAAACATTTCATTCCTCTATCATTAGGCGCCCCTTGATAATCCCACCCTTTATTTATTTTTTTTTTATATTAATAAAAAAAAAATAATAGGGGGTCCTTCGGATCTCTCCTGTCCCACTTCCAACACTTTTTATTTTCGCCTTCAGCCTTATTTTCTTATTTTACCTGTCCTCCATCCCTTCTATACTCCTCCCAACAAGGTGAGTAACACCTTGTTGGGAGGTCTTATTGACAGAAGTGATGGAGGGAAATAAAATAAGAAAATAAAAAGTGTTGGAGTCGGCTTGTTGAGAGAACTGGAGACGGAGTTACTTAGCTAGGGGCGGCCGGAAAAAAAAAAATGATAAGAATAAAGGTAGAAAAGATACAGGTGATATTAAATTAATATAAATTAATAATTTAAAATCCCCTCTGTTGCAGGAAATAAATAAAGTAAGTGTGAATTCTAAAGCACAGGCTGTGTGTATGAAGAATAAATAATAAATACACATAATAAGCTAAATAATTTCCATCTTTAACTGAAGTAGGAGGATATTTAAATGTAACTAAGTCTTATCCTAGCAATTGCATTAGACAAGATAAATCTTGTTTATATAGTAACAAAAAAAGGTTAGTATTTATTATTGTAGTTAAGTGATAAATTATATAATTTGTCGCTTATAGTAAGTAGTAGGCAAACGGTCATATGTTAATTGGTAAACAAATCGTCTTCCAAACGAATATTGTCGATTCGAGTTCGGCTGACCGTATTTATCTACGATAAATTACATGCCCGCTTGAGATCCCGCCTCCTTTGTAGTTTTTATTAAAAAATATATTTTTTAATACAAAACAAGGAGGCGGGATCTCAAGCCTGGGGAATAAGGGTTAGTTTCTTAATTGGTAAAGAGCTTTCTTGTCGAGAAAGAGTATGCCGGATCGAGGCCGGCCTAACCCGAGATCTAAATAAAAAAAGTTAGTTAAATCACTAACGGATAAACTTACTAAGATATTATCATTTATATAAGTTAAAATTAGGGCATGCTAATATTAATTTTTAATACTCTAAAGGAAAAGTTGCCATAGGTAAGGCAAGATATTTGCTAAATATTGTGTTTTTACACCTGAAGGTTCAAATCCTTCCTTTTCCGTATATTAATTTATAATTGTATTACATTTTTACGTTGACTTGTAATTTACTCGCTCTCCAAAGGAGCAAGTATAATATACTTTAATATACTTTTTATTGGTGCTATTGGAGGGTGTTAATTGTATTGGCGTGAATTACTCTTTATGGTATTATTCTTAACTAATCTTTCTTTGACACTATATTTTGTATTTTATTACAAAAAGTACAAAATTTATTTTATGTAATAAAAATAAGCGACTAAAAAAAATAATCTCTCAACAAGCCGGCTCCAACACTTAAAAACTGAAGAGTTGGAGGCGGGTAAGTTATTTTTGTTATTTTTTTTAAGCCGACTCGCGAGTCCAAGAATAAAATAATATATATAATAAAAAAGTACAAAAATAAGAGAGTTTGTTAAAAAATATAAACTTTAACATGAAGAGTATAGTTTAATTGGTAAAATAGGAAGCTTCAAACTTCAAATTTTCAGTTCAAGTCTGGATGCTCTTGTATAGTCTTTTAAAAATAATTTATATGATTAAACTTAGTTGAGGTAGTGAGTCTTACCTAGCCCCCCTTCCTCCTCCGGAGGGTTGCTGAGGCAAGAGGCAAGAGGCAAGAGGCAAGAGGCAAGAGGCAACCACCTCCTTTAGACCGGGGTACGGGGGGGGGAAGTATTATTCACTATTTAAAGGTTTCACATTTTATACTCAGATTGGGTTGTTATTTATTATGTGATTTTTTATGTAGTGTATTTAAACCTTTTTCTTATAATATGTACTAAATTTTATAAAAATTAGTACATATTTATTTAGCATTAAGGTTCCTTAGCTTAATAGGTAAAGCGCATTTTTGATAAGGATGTGATCGACGTTCAATTCGTCGAGGAATCAAAATGATAAACACTTATGATAAGTATAAGAGAATTGACCGAGTGGTTTAAGGTGATAAGCTTGAAACTTATTTTAGTATAACCTACTAACATCCGTTCGAATCGGATATTCTCTGTACATAAACATATATATACATACACGGGTTAGAGCCGGGTTGGTTAGGCGTCTCATTTGGGTTGAGGAGTAGTTATGTTCGAATCATAATGACCCGAAATAAAATATGTGTATGATATATTGTAATAATAATATTGTAATTTTTCATGGTAATGAATGAATGAAGAAGATTAATGATATGTAATGTGATATTTCATCATAACACATTTCTCACCACCAACACTTCTATACTCCCCCTCATAACCTCTGCAGTAATGTAGAGGGAGGAGGGGCCCAGAAGTGTTGGAGATAAGGGAAGTGTTATGATGGTAAGTATATAAAGAAACTATTATGGATGATAAAAGCTATATATCAAAGAGTCTAATGTGTTGATTCTACTGTAGACTCTTTTGAGCATGGTCTATTTGCTCAACTGAGTAAATGAATACCCTGGAGATAGAGTGCGCTCTAGGTGACAATTTTAAAAG
Organism: Lasiodiplodia theobromae; assembly: GCF_012971845.1. Taxonomy (NCBI): domain Eukaryota; kingdom Fungi; phylum Ascomycota; class Dothideomycetes; order Botryosphaeriales; family Botryosphaeriaceae; genus Lasiodiplodia; species Lasiodiplodia theobromae. The sequence continues at coordinate 62,843 of NW_023336557.1, read as the reverse complement.
ATAAGTTAGTTAAACCTAGTTTATCTTCTGGCTGACTACAGGTTAGATCCACTAAACTCTTAGAGAAATTATATTAATAAACGAAGTGAATTGAAATATCTTAGTAACTTCAGGAAAAGAAATCAAACGAGATTCTATGATTAGTGTGAATGAAAGTAGAAAAGCCTAATAATTAAGCAAGTAAAATGGATTAATCTGTTTGAATATAGGGGAACCTTCCTCTAAGGCTAAATATGATATATAAGCGATAGTGAACTAGTACCGTGAGGGAAATATCTTGAAATAGTAGTTTTATAAGCAGCTCAAGTTAAGTTTTAATAAAAAAACGAGAGCGTACCTTTTGTATAATGGGTCAGCAAGTTAATATTAGATGCGAGCATAGCACTATGCCTAGATAAACCGATTATGAAAAAATGATAAGTATCTAATATTAGACCCGAAGCCTAGTGATCTTACCATAATCAGGTTTATAAAAGACCGAACGGGTTATCGTTGTAAAGATATCCGAAGAATTGTGGTAAGTTAGTGAAAGACAATACTGACTAGGATAGCTGGTTTTCCGCGAAACCTATATAAGTAGGTAATTCAATTAACATCTTAGCAGGTACAGAACTGTGATCTCAGGCAAAATTATATTATTTTAGATTTCTAAGGTAATAGTTTTGCATACATCGGGGGATCGTGAAGATTTTATTGGTGAGTATTTGCTCTCGGAAGGGCAAAGATGAATATTGAATAATCAGACATAGTACGATAAGGTTGTATGTCAAAAGGGAAACAGCCCAGAACAAGTGTTTAAGGTTCCAAAATTATTGTTAAGTGAAATTAAGGAAGTATTTTTCAAATACAACCAGGAAATAGGCTTAGAAGCGGCCATTTTTTGAAGACCTCGTAACAGAGCACTGGTTCAATTATAAATTAATGCAAATTAATTTATACAAGTTAAAAGCGCCGAAAATATAACGGATCTAAAACAATATACCGACACCTTGTCCATAGATATAGATATATAGGAAGCTAAAAATTTGGGCGCTAATTTTTTTGACCCCCCTTCCCGCAAGGGAGGGGGGTGTAATCAAATTAAAGATTTCGCTTTTTATAGTAATAATAATAATTCACAAATCTTTAGCTTCATGCTTCCATATGTAGCAAAGATATTGTATTTATGGGGTAGCGGAACGTTGGGGAAATCTTTGATTTTTACTTTTTAAGTAAAAAAATTGGATAACCCAAGTGAGAATGCTGACATGAGTAACGAAAAAGGGGAATACCCTCGCCTTAAGCTTATGGCATTTCTTTAAAGTCACGGCCTCTAAGTTTATAGACCTGCCCTAAAGGACTAAACGATGAGAAAATCTATCTTACGGGGAGATTAACCTTAAGGCTAAACCGTTTTTGAAGAAAAGAATAAAGCAGTATTCTTCTTTACGAATCAGTTAGGCCATTAGAGTATTAAGTGTTCTGGAAAAATCGTAAGAGTACTATGGGTAGTATGTCGGCTGCTACTTTTGCAAATTTTCTCACCCCCTACGGGGGAGGAGAGCTTACAATTGCAAATTCGGGTACTACTCTTTCAAGTCTTTGCTCCCCCCTTACCTCATTTTTTTGTAAAAAAAATATGAGGCTCCGATATGCAGATTAAATGAAGTCGAGAGTGGGGGTACAGGAGGGCTTGTCAAAATATAGGATCACACCACCGTACCTAGAAACTACCACCAGTAAGCAAGTAGAGAATACGAAGGCGTTTGAGCTAACAATCATTAAGGAACTCGGCAAATTGACTCCGTAACTGCGGGATAAGGAGTGCCATTCTAACTGATTAATATCAGGTTTAGAAGAGGAGGCACAGAATGGTGTTGTACGACTGTTTAATTAAAACACAGCACTTTGCGTAAGATGACAAATCGAAGTATAAAGTGTGCCGTCTGCCCGATGATGGATGGTTAACGGATTTATTTAGCTGACTAAAACAGGCTAGGTTTTGAAGGAACCCCCATTCAATGGCGGCCTTATCTATAAGGGTCCTAAGGTAGCGGAATACCTTGGCCGTTAAATGCGGTCTTTGCATGAATGATAAAACGATACAACAGCTGTCTCAATGATTGGCTCAGTGAAATTGAAATAGCAGTGAAGATGCTGCTTACCTCTAGTTAGACGAGAAGACCCTATGCAGCTTTACTGTTGCTAGTAATTGGGTATGATTGAGCAAGTTACAGTGTATAAGGTAGTCGATGAGATACAATTGAAACACCTTTACTTAGTTTATCATACTGGTAGAATACTCTTTATGAAACTCGGTTTCTCATATATTATACATGCATACATTGAAAGGGCGGCGCAAACCCGAACCCTTTATGCTTGCATGCGAAAGAAGGTGACGCAAGCCCAAACTGCTTATGCAGGCCAAACTGCTTATGCAGGCATAGGAAGATTCGGTGTAATCCCGGATTAACCAATCCTCCATCCCCTGCCTTAAGAGGCAGGATAATGACGATGGAGAGAATGCTGTGTGAGAAAGGGAGAGTAGTAAGGATAAGTCTACATTGATAATCCCAAAAAGGAAGAGGGGATATTTAATTAAATAGCCCGGGAAACAGTTGCTAGTGGACGGTTTATGCGGGGCACAGATCCCATAAAAAGTACCTGGGTATATCCAAAGTTAATTTTGTAAAATTGCATATAGCAATTTAATATATATTGTCTTATTTTCTTTAAAAATAAGACAATATATATTCTATATTTATTTTGTTATTAGTTATGCATATAACTAATTCAGTTATTTTTCTATTGAGTTAGAACTATATTTTTTAAAATAAGTAAGATTTTAACTATCTGGGAAATAGATGTAAAAAAAACATTAATCGCCGCAAAACCATGAGGATTTGTTAAAAAAAATACTTTTTTTAGTTGCTTCTTAAGAAGCCAGCGGTAATGTTTCTAGTTGTTATATTTGTATGCTTTGTTATCAAAGATATTCTTATAATGATTTTGATATATACTTCAAAAGTTTAATGGCTTAATCTTGCTTTACTGTTTGACCTACACGTCTTTCAGTCGCTTAAGCGGGGCATAAGATCGCAAGACGCAGAAAGGAAAGGTCTTGTATTATTGAAAAAGCTACGCTAGGGATAACAGGCTAATTGCGCCAGAGAGTACAAATTGAGTGCGCAGTTTGGCACCTCGATGTCGGCTTAGCTCATCCACATGAATGCAGGAATCATGAAGGGTACGACTGTTCGTCGATTAAAGAGCTACACGAGCTGGGTTAAATACGTCGTGAGACAGTATGGTTTCTATCTTCTAGAGGAAATTAGAGTAAAATAAGGATAGCCCCTTCGTACGAAAGGAGTTGGGTATGTTAACCTCTGGTTTACCTGTTGTTTATACGCCTAATATTAAATATAATATGTTGCAATGTCCATATTATAATACATTGCACGTGCCGTGGCTGGAGGCGTAATGTCTGACCGGGCGTACGTGTTCTACCTGGCTCCCTGCGTTATTGCAGGGGGCGAAGGGTGTAAAGGGTATAGCTTTTACTCAAGTATATATATATAGTATAGGCATGGCAGGAAGGCTATGTTAGTTAAAGATAAGTGCTGAATGCATATAGGCACGAAACTTACCTTAGGATACTCTTAAATATATGTAGTAGAATACTACGAATATTACTTTACCTCCTCCATCATTTTTTTTTAAAATGATGGAGGAAATAAAAGTATTTATAGGCTTTAGCTTTTAGAGTTTTAATTCTTTTAGGCATAAAGTACTAATATTATTATCAACTAAATAACATACTTATCGAAAATATCTTTTTTATGCGGATTGGTGTAATAGTAACATAACTGGCTCATGCCCAGTATATAGAGGTGCAAATCCTTTGTCCGCATTCTTCTCTCCTCCGTCATTCGGCGCCCCTTAATAATCCCCCCCCACCCTCCCGGCTCCATCTTTTTTTTTTATTAATTAATAAAAAAAAAAAGATGGAGGAATTAAATGTGCGCGATAAAATATGGAAAAAATTAAACATGCCTGGTTTGCATAATAGTAATGCACCCGTTTTGTAATCGGAAGATATGAGTGCAAATCTCGTACTGGGCTTATACGTAATATTTGCATGGTCTAATCCCTGGCTTAAGAGTCCGCCGCATGTTTCACTCCTCCATCGTTTATTCGAATAAGATAATGATGGAGGAAAGGAAATAAAAATTATATTTTTTTTTATTTTCTTTTTTTTTGTATTTATTTTTTTTTATTTTGTTATTTTTATTGGCCTACGCCTAATAAAAATAACAAAATAAAGAAGCGGACTCTTAAGCCCGGGTATCTGGATTATATTTTAAGGCTATAGCTTAATAGGTAAAGCAAGCTGCTCATGATAGCTCAGATAAGTGTTCAACTCACTTTGGCCTTACTTTCTCTCCTCCATCTTTTCTTACCCCCTATGCGTGGGTTAGGGCTAAATAATCCGTCCCGCTTTCCAAAGGAGCAACTAAAAATTTTTGTAAAATACAAAAAAAGAAAATAACAGTGATCACCATTCCCCTAGGAGAGGGGGGGGAATTGTGACCTCCCTTGCTATATATTTTTTTAGTTATTTTTATTAGCGTACGCCTAATAAAAATAACAAAAAAATAAAGAGGCGGACTCTAAAGCCGGAGTAATGACGGAGGAATGATTATATATTTATTTTTTTTTATGATAAGTAAATAATAGTACTTCATCTTTATACTAAATATTCATATAAATATATATATGTTGTGAAGGATATACTATTGTAGCAGGATAATATTTGTTTTTCAGGATTAATTATATTCATTCCTCCATCATTTTTTATCGGCCACTCTGCTTTCATTCAAAGTCCAATTAATTGGACTTTGAATGAAAGGCAACGAAGTAACACCATCATGGAGATATGAAGGACCCCTATCTGTTTTTTTTTATATATTTTTTTTATTTTATTAATAAAAATAAAAAAAGGGAAAAAACACTTATAAATAAGAGGGGTTATTAAGGGGTGCCGCAGGATGGAGGAATGAAAGGATAAAATAAACATTTTTTAAAAATAATAGTGTTTTATTTTTAAAATCCAAGTGCTGGAATGGTAGACAGGGAAAATTTAAGCTTTTCTGAGATATTCTCGTGGACGTTCGAGTCGTCCTTTGGATACTGGTGTTTTTTTAACGTTAAACCTATTTATTTCCTCCTCTCCACTCTGCAATATTGCAGAGTGGAGAGGAGGCACAAGAAGAGAAAACAGGTTAACCTATTTAGGTCTAGTTAGAGTGTAACTCTATATTTTTTTTTATTGCTAGTAGAACGTAAAAAATGTAGAGGGGGGGGGTGACCTAAGTGCTTTGTACGGTTTAAGTCTTTTCCCTCCTTGCGGAGGGATGATACCAGAGTCCGTCTCGCTCTCCAAAGGAGCAACTAATTTTTTTTCGTTATTACAAAAAAAAAAATTAAGTAGTTATCCCTAGCTTAATAGTTAAAAACTTATTTTTTTTTATTTCTTAATATTCGCTTATTTATCTAAATTTTTAAAAAAAAAAAATAAGTAAACGTTCAAGTCGTTTTTCGGATACAAATTTTATATAATTTAACATTTTTATATTATGTTTATAATAGACCCAATCGTCAAGAGGTTACTGGGTTTAATATTTAATATATTTAATATATATTAAATTCTAATAAGACCCTATCGACAAGTTTGGTTAAGTCATAACTCTTTCACTGTTACATCCAGGGTTCGAATCCCTGTGGGGTTAATATACGTTTACGTCCCCTCCCCCTCCCTTCCCCCCATCATTTTTTTTATAATGTATAATATTTTTTTATGTATTATAACTTATCACCCGGCTTAAGAGTCCGCCTCTTTATTTTGTTATTTTTATTAGGCGTAGGCCAATAAAAATAACAAAATAAAAAAAAATAAATACAAAAAAAAAGAAAATAAAAAAAAATATAATTTTTATTTCCTTTCCTCCATCATTATCTTATTCGAATAAACGATGGAGGAGCGATACATGCAAGAAAAAAAAATTTTTTTTTACTCTTATAAAATCGACCAGTTAAGTCTTCCATCTGCAGGGTTTGAGAGTCCGCCTCCTACTCCTACTTCTACTCCTACTCCTACTCTACTACGCAGAGTCGGTTCCTCGCCCCCCCGCCCTTATATTTTTTTTAATATTGCATAAAAATAACTAAAAAAATAAGAGAGGGGGGGGATTAATTCAATTCAATATATATATATTCTACATTTCTCTCCTCCAATACTTCTATACTCCCTAATGTTGGAGGTGGGAAAGGTGAAAGCGAGGGGGTATAGTCTAATTGGTAAGACAGCGATCTTGCTCATCGTAGTTTTAGGTTCGAGTCCTGATATCTCCAATATGTAATATTTATAATATATAATAGTAATTTCCTAGCCCTTCATTTCATGAAATGAAATGTAATTTTAAAAATATATATTTAAAATCTCGCCAAGACTGTTAGCCTTGGCGAGGGAGGGGTCTCCCTCTCCCCCCCACCCAGCCTGTAAAGAGGCGTGATTTTTTAAAAATACTATTTTTAAATAATTTCATTCTCAAGGGTTGGCACCCTTAATAACTCAGGGTTTTTGTTTTAATATCTGTAAAATGCCTAACTTATTCTTACACCCTTTTCCCTCCTCCAACGCGGGGGGGGGGGGCCTTCCTCCCTCTGGAGAGGTGATAAGGGAGGGAGAGTTTATAAGTGTTGAAGGAGAGGGTGTTTTATTTATCTTTTTTTTTTGTTATTTTATAACAAAAATTAGCCCCTCTAATTTTTTTTTGTATTTATCTTTTTCCGTCTCGCTCTCCAAAGGAGCAACTAATTTTTGTTAGAGCTAGGAAAACCACCAAGAGAAGAGGTGGTAGATAAATAATGCTCCCCTTCCCGCCCCCCCTTCACCTGTAAGGATGTAATCGGATCGTTCACTCTTGCATCCTATATTTTTTTTATTATTTTTATTACTTCCTTTTTTTTGTATTTATTTTTTTTTTATTTTATAAATAAAATAAAAAAAAAAAGGAAATAATAAAAAAAAAAAGGGGTGAGATGTTGCTCCTCTAGTTTTTTTTCTTAAGGCTTAAGGAAAACCCACGTTTTTTTTCTAACGTAGTAACGTAGTAAAAAACCAGTTTTTTATAAAAACTGTCCTATCATGCCTTTAATTATCTATTATCCTTTATCAAAACAAAGGGGAATGAGGGGGGGGGGGAGGGGACTAGTGCGGTAAAAAAAAAAAGGAGGCTCGTTTTATTTAACAAATAAGAAAAATAAATAAGGGTTCTCTTAATAAATAGATTAAAAAGCCCAAGAAGCTCAATTGGTAGAGCGGAACTCTGAAGATGTTTAGGTTATAAGTTCGAATCTTATCTTGGGCATGTAAGGAAAGGATAGTATAATGGATTTATTATCTACCTTTATTTATCCTATTCCCCACTTTTCTCTCCTCCAATACTTCTGTCAATAGGGCCTCCTCCTTTAGACCTCCCTCTCTATCCCGAACCCTAATAAGTGTTGGAGGAGGGATAGGTTTAATGTTTGTTTTTTTTATAAAGTTAAAATCTTGCCCATATAACTAAGTCAATGGGTATGCTGAAATTTGGTAGACAGGTCCCGCTTAGGACGGGGTGATATTAAGTCATGTAAGTTCAAGTCTTACTACCCATATATTATGCTTTTCCCACTTATCGTGTAAAAGTATTACTAATATTAGGTTTTATGTTTATAGATACTAAGTTTCTTATTTTAGATCTAATTATAAGTTATTGAAATAGCTTATATATATATAGCAGGTACTAAATGTATGGGTATATTTAAATAGAAAAAATGATAATCTATAAAGAAGGGTTGATATCATTAATTCTTCTTTTTTTATAACAAAATCTCTGGCCAAGCCGGCTCCAACACTTCTATACTCCTCCCAACAAGGTGTTGCTCATCTCTCCTTTCGCTCCTTCCCTCATCACCTCTGCATTAATGCAGAGGGAGGAGGGGGGCTCGTAATGCAGAGGGATATCTAAAGAGGGAGGAGGCCTTATTGACAGAAGTATTGGAGCCGGCTTTAATTTTTTTTGTACTTTTTATTATTTAAGAATAAAATAATATATTGAATTAAAAAGTACAAAAAAAATTAAGAGAGAACCTAAAAATGTTGGAGGTGGGATAATTAGTGAAAAGGGTTATATATATATATTGTTTATTTTATTAATATTATATTAATACTTTTACCTTTTTCTCCTTCATCTTTTTTTTTTTAATGATGGAGGAATGAAATATTTTATTGTATAGCAATTTCTTTTTGGCTTTAATTTTTTTTTTCTGATTCATTCTATGATTTTATAAATACCCTTTATTAAAAATATAAATAAACACTATCCGGGGTAGACGAATAGGTAAAGTCATGATTTTTTGGTAGTCATATTTGGGTGTTCGACTCACCCCCCCGGAATTTATTAATCTGTATTTAAATAGTATTTTTTTTTTATTTTTTTGTATTTATTTATTTATAAATAAATACAAAAAAAAAGGGCCACAGAGGGTTTATATCTCGTACGCCTCAGTAGGAGGGAAGGCCACACTTCTTACCCCCCCCCATATATATATACGGGGGGGAAGAGTAAAAGGCTCCCTTATTAAGGTGCCCACTATCAAGGTGGAAACTGATCTATTAATAACATCATAACTTTAACGTGGTACCTTATGATTCATGACGCCAATAAGTTGGTCGATGCTATTAATAGTAGTATGATCTCCAGAAAGGGAGGTCGTTCAATGGTAGGTTTGTCTATTCAATGACTTTATACCTTTAATGTCTGGCGAAGTAAGTCCCTTGTTGGTCAGATTAGTCAGTTTTACTTACCCCCCCAATATATATATATATTGGGGGGGTAAGTAGAGATAATATAGGAAAGACCTGTAAGGTGGTTTGACCACCTCGCCTGGTATTCTTCTCAGCGAAGGATGAAGGTAGAAGCGAACTCTTGTACTAAGCTGACCGCCAACTGATCTATAGTCTTATGACCCCTTTCTGATATAGATGATCTGTCGAGACTACGGGTCCGGTTAATAGCCGTTCCCTTAACCTAGCGCTCGAACTGAGTTACAACAATCTACGATCCCTACAATTGAAACACATCTGAGCGTCGTGCTCTGCCATAAAACCGTCGGTTATTCAAGACCGGTGAGGGGTAGGTAGAGTAGTTGGATTTTCGGATCTAACGCCCTCCCCCCCCTCCCCCTCCCCCCCCCTTTTTTTTTTAGAAGGAGGGGGGAGGGGAGATAGAAAAAATAATATAGAGACTTCTTTCGTGTTCTGTTGAATAAAATATATAGGAGGATGTAGTTCAATAGGCAGAACAACTGTATGTGGCACAGTAAGTTCCCTGTTCAAGTCAGGGCGTCCTCCCCTACAAGTTTATGTTGTTGACCTAGCCCTTCTTTTTTGTTTTAACTTTTTCGAGGGATTTGCTGCCTTCCTTGCTAATTTTTTTTTTATTAATGTAATACAAAAAAAATAAGAGAAAAAGCTACAAAAAAAATAAGACACAAGGTCAACAATATAAACTTTTATAAATTTAAGCCAGGATAGTTCAATTGGTTAGAACGTTAATTTCATGCATTAAGAATGAGAATTCGAGTTTCTCTCCTGGCTTATAGTTACAGTATAAAAAACATATTTAGTCTTTGCAGACCCTCCCCCCCCTTCTCGCCCTCCGCACTAATAAAATAAAATATAGGGGGACGAGGAGGGGGGGGGGATTAGGGTGGTTACTACCCCCCACCTCCCTCTAATATGCAAATATAAAAGGCGAAGGAACCCTCCCCCCTCCGTAGAAGGATTATATTTATTAAATAAAGCCTTGAAGGTGGGGATGTGGACCAAGAAGAATAACAGATAGTATTCTTGTAAACATTTAAAGTTTATTATCTTGTTAACCGTGTTTCTTTACTCCTTATTTATTTCACCTATATTTACCCTAATTTACCTTTTTTTTCATTCTCGCCCCCCTACACTGTACTGGTGTGTATTCACACATCCAGTTAGTGAGGGGGGCGAGGAAGGAGAAGTAGGTGTAACTAGTCCTTTCGGGCTTGTCCCTAAAAAAAATTAATTAAAAAAATTTTTTTTCTTTTGCAGCTGGAAGTAATTTATAAAATATATTTTATAAATTACTCCTTTGGAGACGAAAAAATAAGGGAAAGTGAAAAAAGTAAAAGAAAAAACATGTGTCTTTAAAAGTTTAAATGTCTAACATTCAAAGAAGTAATTTCCAAGCACATCCGTTCCATTTAGTGTCACCATCACCTTGACCACTATTTTCAAGTATAAGCTTATTAACTCTTACTACTTCAGCAGTTTCAACTTTCCATGGGTTTTCTAATGCTGGGTATGTATTAGGGATAGCTCTTGTTACACTAGTTTACACTATGTCATTATGATTCCGTGATATAATATCAGAGGGTAGAGTATGATTAAAACGTACTATACTGTCTATTTATAATTTAAATATTGCTAAAGCTATCCCTAGCAAAGAAGTAGAAAAAGCTCTAGATAATTATAAAGCTAATAATAATCATTATAAATTATATGCTAACGATAATAAGTTAGGTTATTATCTAGCAGGTTTATTAGAAGGGGATGGACATATTTCTCTTCCTGCTTTAGGTACTACTACTTTAAATCTAATACTTAACCCTAGAATAGTCTTTACTTCACATATTAATAATTTAGGTTTATATACTTTGATCCAATCAAATTTGGGTAACATAGGTCGTTTTCAATTGGTAGGTAATAATACTATTCGTTATATTATTGGAGACAAAAATGGTATTATATTATTTATTAATTTGATACACGGTAAACTTAGAACACCCAAAAATATAAGATTTAATGACTTAATTAATTTCATTAATATCAAATACTCTACTAATATATCAGAAAGTTTATTAGATTGTTCACATTTTTCAAATAATGGCTGGTTTACAGGTTTTACTGAAGCTGATGGTCATTTTGGGATTAAATACGTTGAAAATAGAGCTAAATCAGATACTCGTAAGAGATCTGTTAGTGAAAATGTAAGTCTTAAATTTAGATTGGATCAACGTTCATATGATAAACCTACATCCTCTCCTATGAGACCTTTTATGGAAAAATTAGCTTTATTTTTATCTTGTAATCTTAAAAGTTACACTAATAATATGGGCTCAGAAATACTATCTGCAAGTGTATCATCTATAGATAGTATAACATTTCTTGTTAATTATTTTAATAAATATCCTTTATTAGGTGATAAGTTTAATGATTATAGGAAATGAGAGGTTGTTTATAATATGATTATATCTAAAGAACATATTACTGATGAAGGAAGACTAAAAATTAGATCTTTAATAGGAAAAATATAAATAAATTATAAAAAAAATTAATTATAAATATTGATTTTAGACAGTTTTGGTACTTATATGTGCCCTCTTTAAATTTAACTAATTGCTGAAAACTCTTACTATAATAAGATAATCAGCAGGAAACCAACGGACGTATAAATATCCTAGTAGGATCTTCAGAGACTATATGTTAAAATTTAATACGTTAAAGGTAGTATATTTAACCTATTAAGTAAGAGATAGTCCAATAAATATATAATATATATTTAATTTTTTTTGACATATTTAGGTAATCATACACTGGCCGTTCAAAGAGGTATAAATTTAGGTGTAGCTTTATTCATAGTATCTGAAGGATGTTTCTTCGTTGCTATTTTCTGAACTTTCTTCCATAGTGCATTATCACCTACAGTAGAATTAGGAGCTATGTGACCTCCTTTAGGAATTCAAGCGGTTAATCCTTTTGAATTACCTCTATTAAATACAGTATACCGTGTAATTATCTTAGTTGTAGGTAATGTTGCTGTGTTGGTGAAAACCCAACTCTACGAGCTTAATTTAACTCTTAATTCTTACTTTATGGACTTTCCTATATTACTATCTTTACCTTTATCGGTAACTCGGTCTTCTCGAGTAGGTCTACCTTACTCCGAAAAGAGATACAATATATTGGTAGCTAAGAATTATTTAAATAGCGCTTGTCTTGATAAATTTTATAGATGATTCGCAGGTTTCTCAGATGCTGAATGTAGTTTCGGGATATCTTCTTTTTTAAACAGTAAAACAAACAAGATTGAAGGTTTTTCTTTCAAATTTACGATAGGACTACATAAAGACGATGCAGGTGCTTTAAATATAATTAAAAGTAAATTAGGTATGGGTAAGATTTATTCATACAATGATAAGCAGATTTTTGTTGTAACAAAAATTGAGGACATTAATAAATTAATCTCTATTTTTAGCAAATATACTTTAAATACTAGTAAGTATTTGGATTTTTTAGATTTTAAATTAGCTTTTACTTTATATCAAAAGAGAGAAAAATTAACAGATGCATTAATATCTAGAATATTGGAATTAAAAAATAACATGAATACTAAGCGTATTAATTTTAATATGCCAGGAAATCATGTCGTTATAACAAAAAGTTGATTATTAGGTTTTATAGAAGGTGATGGTTCATTTAGTTTAGAAAGAGCCTCTTTTGAACCTGTATTTTCTATTAAATTATCCGAAACACAACTTCCTTTATTATTAAAAATAAAAGAATATTTAGAAAATAATTTAGGTTTTGATTTATATTCTATGCATAAGTTAAAAAGTACTTCAATTATTTCAATTAGATCTGAAAAAGCTAGAGAGATAGGTAAATCTCTTCCTTTAACAGCACTTGTGATTAAAAATCTACATGTTTTAAATAACTATTTAATTCCTTTTCTGAGTGAAGAGGAATTTATGACTAAAAAAGGTAAAGATTTTTTAGATTTTAAAGTTATATGTAAGACTATCTACAATGGTGCTTACCGTATAAAGGAAATAGCTTCATTAGTACTTAAATTATCTTATACTATGAACAATTATCGGCTATCAACATACCAAGGTACAGTAAATTATTTAAGTAAGGATGAAATGGATATGCTAATTAATGCAAAACCTACCATTAAACACCTTAAAGACGGTCGTCAAATAGACCTTCTTACAAAAAAAGTAGTACATCGTCGTTCAAGTAGTTGTATTTATGAAATAATTAAACCCTCAGGAGAAGTACTATTAATGCCTAATTTGGCCGAATCTGCCCAAATTATAGGTACAGGTTTTAATACTTTAAAAAGACATTTAGATGTCTTAGATAATGGCCATAAAGTAGTACTTAAGGACCATACTGCGAGAAGAATCCCTGTATTTTACCCTATTGCTTCTGAGTAAATCATCTCCTCTCTATATAGGAGTAAGGATATTATACATATAAAAAATATTTATATAGGAGTTAAAAAAAGGAACTGGGGTAAGGTTACAACCGAACCAGTTCTGAGCTAGTAGAAAAATTAGGTGAAAACGGTTAAAGGTATCCTAACCCAAGACCGTCGGCAGTTGTAAATGTCGTTACAGACTGGTTCACCGGGGCTGGGCTGAAATGCCCGTTCGAATGTACAGTCGGGCTCTAAAACGAGTGTGAAAATCGTTAGAAGTCAGGATTACCCATGCACACACAGCGGGTTCACCGTAGACACAATGGTCGTAGACTTCTTTAATAGAGTAAGGTTGGGCCTTGCATATATTAATTAGAGTTGAATATTATTATCATCTGGTATCACGGTGACTTATGCTCACCATTCTTTAATACAAGGAAATAGAAGTGGAGCTTTATATGGTTTAGTTGCTACTATTATTTTAGCTGTTATCTTTACAGGTTTCCAAGGTGTTGAGTACTCAGTTTCTTCTTTCACTATTTCTGATGGAGCTTTCGGGTCTTGTTTCTACTTTGGTACAGGTTTCCACGGGTTACATGTTATGATAGGAACAGCCTTTTTAGCAGTAGGTTTATGACGTGTATTAGCATACCATCAAACTGATAACCATCACTTAGGATTAGAAGCTGGTATTTTATACTGACACTTTGTTGACGTAGTTTGATTATTCTTATTCGTATCTATTTATTACTGAGGATCATAATGAATCTCGTATAAAATATCTCAAATTTTTATAATATATATAAAATATATAAAAAAATATAAAAAAACATATATAAAATATATAAAAAAATATAAAAAAACATATATAAACACATGCAGCCTTTTTTTTTTAGCAGTAGGTTTATGACGTGTTTTGGCATATCATCAAACAGACAATCACCATCTTGGATTGGAAGCGGGAATTTTGTACTGACACTTTGTAGTATGATTATTCTTATTTGTTTCTATATACTACTGGGGTTCATAAATAGGTGAAAGATTTTTTTTTTCACAAACACCTTCAAAGCCATTCAAAGATGCGGTTATCTTACAGAGTGGGTTTAAACCCAGCTCTTTTATTATCACTTCATCTTATGTCTATGTTAAGATGCCTGAATTAGATTTAACTATGCCTCAATGAGATCTTTCTTCATTACTTAACAATATTTTTGCTGGCTTCCCCTCGCCCCCTACACTGTACTGGTGTGTATTCACACATCCAGTCAGTGAGGGGGGCGAGGAGAGAAGCCAGCGAGTAATGGTCTTGTAATACCTACAATGGATATTCCTCATATGAATATAGTGGACATTAATAGATTAGCTAATAATTTATCAAGGGGGGGATTATCACAAGGGTTTCAGTTTGTACCGCGTAATTGACCACATCATCCTGATTATGTCCGTTGAATCTTAGTTCATTGAAAACATCCCTTGGTTATACAATTATCCGGAGGTGTATTATTCGCAGGTAGAATTAGTTTATGTAGATTCTTATCTAGTATAATTTCTCATTTTAGTAATTTATCTAGAGATTATTTATCTGACCTCTTTAGATCTAAAGTGATTAATTTAAGGACTCCCTGGCCCTTTTTTTTAGTTTTATTACTTCCTTTTTTTTTTGTATTTATTTTTTTTATTTTATAAATAAAATAAAACTAAAAAAAAGGATAAAAAAAAATAAAAAAAGGAAATAAAGGGATTAGTCATTTTAAGAACACCTTTGATAAAGGGTTCCTTAAATTTAATTCTCATTTAGATTTGTTACATAGTTTAGGTTTAAATAGTCTATTTAATATTATTACTTTAAAGGTTTACTCCTTTACAGATGGTATTCTTCGATCATATTTTAATGAAAATCCTGATGAGGATCGATTTCTTTTTAATTGTGAGGCTTTAGCTAGATCTGTTAGATCAAATATTGTTAATATACTTGAAATGTGTAATAATAATCCTGGTTTTGCAGTAGGTAGTCTATCGTCTTCTCAATTAGAGAGACCTGACGTTGTCAGTCAGGAGGATTGAGAGGGTCTTGTCAATGAATTAGAAACTTATGTTCGAGGAGCTCAAGATAGCCTTAGAGAATTAGGGGATCAACTGATAAACATAAGGCGTCATAGACCTGATCATCCTGAATATCAAACTATACGTAGTGAGTACATTCTTCTATCTGATTGACTTTCTACAATATTAGGTCGTACTGATAATCTGCCTAATGGAATATGAATTTTTTTAGTAGCGTAGCGTAGCAAATCACTTAGGATTAGAAGTTTTAATTTTGTACTGACACTTTGTTGACGACGATTTATTACTGGGGTTCATAAGAAATATTAAATATTTTTTTTCATTATCATATATATTACTAATATATTTATTAGTATATTATGATTAACAGGTATATTTATATATCTATCACCCTTTCCCCTCCCCTCCCCTCCCCCTCCCCCAAGTATAATTTTATATATATACTCGTTCGGATTTAATATATAAAACCAAAGGGTTTCGATTCTTTTTTTATTATATAATAAAAAAAAGTCTCGCTCCCCTTCCCCTCCCTTTTCTGCGCAAAGGGAGGGGAAGGGGGGGGCTGCCTGTTAATGTTTCGGTTAACTTATATCTATCTCTAACCTACTCTTTTTAAACGATATAATAACTATTATATCTCATAATTAATTTATAAATAATAAATAGCATATTAAGGTAATTAGTTAATGTATTACATATAGAATATATATTCTTAAGGGACATGTATACAGAAGGTTCTGTAATCTGATTGCAGATCAGACATAAGAGGTTCAATTCCTCCATGTCTCTATTACTCGCTTCGCTAACCCCCTGCATTACTGCAGGGGGTAAAGGGAAGAGTTTAGTTTTCCTGCGGAGAGAGTTCTAAATGCAATTATACACTATTTCCTTAGTAGTATAAGCAAAAATCAATGTTATCCTCAAATTCGTCTTTTTTTTCTCTCCTACGGAGAGTTATTAATGAAGCCTTTTTTTTAAGTGCCTCTATAGATAGAAATGTATTTAAATTCTTTTTATCTATAGAAGTTGTAACTTTATTTGACTCCCAAGATATTTACATATTTATATACAGATTTAGAAACGAGTAAATTACTTGCAGGCTAAGGAGAAAGCAATTTATCCTTTCGAAATATCTCTAGAAATATATAATTTATATATTATATATTATATTATATTATATACTATTTTACAGATATTACAGGTTAAATATGTAAATCTCAATACTTATAAATACTTATGTATTAAGGGTCTTTGGTAAAATAATAAACAATAAATAATAATAATAAATCTAAATAATCAGATTAGTAAGACCGGTCTCCTCTTTCTATGTGTCGTAAATAATATTTAATTAAAATTAAATAGTTATTTACTCCTCTAGGGGGGGGACCTCGTAGACCGGTCTTAAATTAACCCAAAACCAAACTAAACTTAACAAACAAATACTAAAAGATAAATTTTTAGTAATCTATTCTTTATTTTTTTTTTGTTTTATAAGAGGTAACTCTTAGGATTTAATCCCCATAAACAAGTAATATATGAGACCCTATTGGCTAGTTGAAAGAATTCTTTCAAGTAGGTTCGCTTCCTACGGTCTCCCCCAAATTCCTGAGATTATTGAAAGATAATCTCCTGCCGTGAATAAAAAGTGATGCGGCTCGACGCGAGTGGCCATCCTTTTTTATTAGTAACTATACAAAGTATTAAATTTAATTAGATCTGTAAGTGGAACTTAAACTCCTTCGGTCTCCGAGCGGGAAACATCCCCTCCGAGTAATCGAGCAGATAAGAGATGAAAGGTCTAAATCTGTAGCTTGTAGGTGCCCTCAACATTAAAATGTTTGTCGTTTTAGTGTAAGACAACTGTAGCCTATCGTAAGTATGCGAGCGGAGAAGTGGTGAAAGGCTTCAATCTGTAAAGATTTGGGAGTACACCCGACACCTAATTAAATCATATTTTGTATTCTAATATAAAGGACTATCTAGTTAAACAGGTTTAAGGTTTTTTGACCCCTTCCTACTTATTAACCACTTAAATGCTCATATGGAGGAGACTCCATCTACTCTTTAAAAGGTTTCCTTCCTCGCCCCCCTCACTAACTGGATGTGTGAATACACACCAGTACAGTGTAGGGGGGCGAGGGGAGGAATCTTTTTTAGTAGTGTGCCTTTTTATTTTCATTAGCTGATTTCTATTTAATAATTATTTAGTTCTTTAATATATTACTATTTAATTTATTAATAAGAAACATGGTAGAAAGACCAACTTAGATTTGAATTATAGATTAAGATTAATATCTTCGACATTAAGATTATCTCTAATTCTTTTTTAAGGGCCTAGCGGTATTTTGAATATCGTGGCTTATCTTTTGGGTAGGACCCTTTGCTCTGTTTATCACGCTATTGGTAAGCACCCGGAAACCCTCCTCAGTCAAATGGAAATCCATCTTGGTTGGTAGGAGACTTGTAAGAGATGAAAAGTGTGAGGGAGTAAAGCGTTCAGGAAGGGGTCCTACGCTGTTTAGGCCTCTGAAGAGTAGGGTAATTGTATTAATTTTTTAATTAATACATACAAAGAGCCTTGAATAGCTTAACTGTTAGGAAGAAGGGAGGGGTCCTAATTGCTTCCTAATAGATAGGTGTGCAAATCATCTACAGGGTATTATTATAATTTTTATTGCGACGCGGCTACGCGAAAAAAAATTTTCTTTTATTGTTCTAGTATGGAGGGCTTTGCCCTCCCCCCCTAAGGGTCCCCCCCCCACCCTACAGTATACCTGTTTACTTATCCCTCTCGAAGGTTTACTATTCCTTATTTATTATATTAGATATTTACTAAATATCTAATATAATAAATATCTAATATAATTAATATATAATTTTTATTATAACTAGATTCTAACCAGGCGGGCACACAGGACTAAGTGGCTCATTGTTTCGTAATGCTTCATTTATATAAAATCTTATTACAAAGGAGATACTTGACGGAAGTAATACAGCTAGAAAATGGGGGAGACCTAGTTGTTTAGTAGGTTCAAGTCCTATAATCTTCATCTTTATTTCTTTTTTTTTGCTCTAAAGCCTCCTTTTGAAGGAATCGAGCATTTTTTATTTTATTTCTAGAAAAATAAATATTAGACCGGACTCCCAAGGGGGAGAGGTCCCCTCTCCCCCCTTGGGAGTCCGGCTCCAAGTTCGAGTCTTGGATAAGAATATGTTACTTATTTCTTTAATTTTTTTATTAATGTCTAATGCCGTCACTACAAGACGTGATAAATCTATATTATATTCTCGTGTTGCTATTATAATATTATTATATTCAAGTTTATTATGTTACAATGGTCTAAATATTCCGTTTTTAGAAAAAGGAATTGGTTTATACGGAGGATTATTTTATGCTAACAGCACTACACAAATTTTCCATCTATTTGTACTACTATTAAGTGCATCAATATTAAGCTTAACTGCTTTCTACCCTAGAAAAATTTGATTAGAAAATTACTCTAGTTTTAATCACTTAATTTTTTCTAAATTCTTAAACTATAAAACAAAAATAATAAATAAAATGGGTGAACAATTTAGAATTATAGAATATCCACTAATAATTTTATTTATAGTAAGCGGAGCTTTATTTTTAATGTCAAGTAGTGACATAGTTTCAATCTTTTTATCTATAGAGTTACAAAGTTACGGTTTATACTTACTAAGTACTATATATAGAAACTCAGAATTAGCTACTAGCGGAGGTCTTACATATTTCTTATTAGGGGGTCTATCTTCTTGTTTTATATTATTATCAACTAGTTTATTATATGCTAATTCAGGTACTACTAGTCTAGATAGTTTATATGTAATAACTAGTATATCAGAAACATCTCTTGATAATACAAA
Source organism: Lasiodiplodia theobromae (assembly GCF_012971845.1). NCBI lineage: Eukaryota > Fungi > Ascomycota > Dothideomycetes > Botryosphaeriales > Botryosphaeriaceae > Lasiodiplodia > Lasiodiplodia theobromae. The sequence goes on along the minus strand of NW_023336557.1, from coordinate 43,569 downwards.
CATATTATATTGATATAAACCATATTATATACATCTTTCATTATTGATTATGTCAGTAGGGTTTTTATTTAAGGTGAGTGCAGCGCCTTTCCATTTCTGAAGCCCTGACGTGTATGACGCTATACCCACTATAGTTACAACATTTGTAGCTCTTATAGCTAAAGTATCTATATTTATTTTCTTCTTAGGGTTAGTGCATTATACTAGCAAATCATTATTTTCTTTCAACTATTCTTGAACTACTAGTTTATTATTGAGTTCTTTATTATCATTAATAGTGGGGTCAGTACTTGGTCTAACTCAATTTAGAATAAAAAGATTATATGCCTATAGTACAATTTCACATGTAGGTTTTATATTATTAGCTTTAAGTGTATACAGTATAGAATCAATACAAGCATTTATTTTCTACCTTACTCAATATTCTATCGCTAATTTGAATGCATTTATTATTTTAGTTACTATTGGGTATTCTTTATATTTTTATACAAATAACAGCTATTCCGATTTACAAGATAATAACAACTCACCTATACAACTAATTAGCCAATTAAAAGGATATTTCTATATAAACCCTATGTTGGCTTTAAGTTTAGCAATTAGTCTTTTCTCTTTCGCTGGTATTCCTCCTTTAGTAGGTTTCTTTGCTAAACAGATGGTATTCAGTGCAGCTTTAGATAACGGATATGTATTTATTACTTTAATTGGTATTCTTACTAGTGTAGTGAGTGCAGTTTATTATCTAGCAATTATAAAACAAATTTTCTTTGAAAAACCTGATCATACATTCAACCCTGAGTTGAAGGATTTAATCCTTACAGGTAATGTTATTAACGGCGCAAGGTTAATACAAAAATTCTCATATACAACTGATAATATAAAATTATCAAGCTCTAACACTATAATAATCTCTACATTAACTCTTATTATATTATTATTTATATTTGTACCTCAAGAATGATTAAGTATGGCTAACATATTAGCCCTTATTATGTTTAATCCTTAATGACTAGTACTACTTTTTTTTTAGTCTTTATACCTATATTAGCTATTATTCTTTTAGCAGTTAATTTAGTTTTAGCTCCACATAGTCCTTATGAAGAAAAGGGCTCCGCGTTTGAGTGCGGGTTTCATTCTTTCCAACAGACTAGATCTCCATTCAATATTTCCTTCTTTATTTTTGCGCTTTTATTCCTTCTTTTCGATTTAGAGATATTGTTAGTTTACCCTTATGTTGTTAGTGCTTATACTAATGGTGCTTATGGTTTAATTATCATGCTTATATTCTTTATCATGTTAACTTTAGGGTTTGTATTTGAATTAGGTAAAGGTGCCCTAAAAATAGATAGCAGACAAACATATAGTATAGGCAATGATGTTCCTAAAAACGTCATCGTACATATAAAAAAAATAAGAGGTAATAATCTTAACCGGTCTTTTTATCAATGCCGATACTATAACACGGACCCTTCTAATTATATGCCTATTGTAGTTTACGATAATGTAGATGTTGATAAAATTATAATTTTAAAATAAAGGTAAGTCTGGTATTTATCGTAGGGTTAACATTTCATACCTCCATTATTTTTTTGTATCAACAGAGGCCGCCCCGCCTTTCATTCAAAGGCCCTATTAATTGGATTTTTAACGAAAGGCAACGAAATAACTCCTAATTAAATGGAGAGATCCGAATGATGGAGGAGATAAATAAAGGTTTACCAGCTACTATAATATAAACCACCTTAGAGATAATTCTGTTAATTTATCGTGCTTTAATTAAGTATGGTTATTCTAATTTCAGATTGGAGATTTTAGAGTCTAGGCTCTTAATAACCGAGTGGTTTTCAGATACGGTTTTTATCCTCCCCCCCCCCCCTAAAGGAAGCAAGAGAAATGCTTAAATTAATGAATGATATGCAAAAATTAAAAGCAAATCCAATTAATTTTTACTCAACTGGGTCTCACTCTAATAATATTATTATAAATAAAGTCATAAGGAATTATCCATCTTTAGAACATGATATTAAATTTGATAAAAAGTAGGGGTTGTTGTTCTCCCTTTTTTTATTTTTTTTTATAAATAAAAAAAATAAAAAAAAAGGAAAGAGAAACTCAGAATTTTCCGCAGATCTATATTATATATTTCAATTATTAGATGCAGGTCGTTTTAATTTTTATTTCTGAGTTACAAGTAGCAAAGAACTTCCTTTATTCAGTGATATAGGGGGTGAAACGGGCAAACATGTAGTGAGAGAAATGTTATGTAATACCGGTTTCTATAAAATGTTATCAAGAAAACTTATTATAAATGAAGTTAACAAACAAGAAATATGTAAAAGTATATCCAAAAGTTTTAACAAGATAAAGGAAGAAGGAATTGATATAGATTATACTAAGCCAGTAGTGTTCGTAATAACAAAAAGAGAGAGAGAGATTGGATTTGAACAAACATACGGTTCTTATAATAATAACAACAATAACAATAATAACAACAATAACAATAATAATAATAACAATAACACATGTCCGCATTATATTAAATAACAATTATAAAGATTATAATATTCCCTGGCTTCTTAAGAAGCAACTCCAACACTTCAATTCTTTTATGTTGGAGCCTCCTTCTGCCCTTTTTTTGTATTTATTTTTTTATTTTTTTTTTTATAAAATAAAACTAAAAAAAAGGAAAAAAGAGGAGACATAATATTTAAAAATGATGTGGCTGTTATGATGTTATCTAATACAAATAAGATGTATAATTATTTATTAATTATATTACTTTCATTAAATGTTGGATTGAATACAAATTTGATTTCTATTATTATGGTCGTAGTATGGATAAAATTCAATTACTAGATTGTGTAGGGGAATATAACGATACCTTTATAAAATCAGAAGGTAATAAAGGTTTTATAAAAGTGTTATCATTCAAATGTACTATAGATAATGTTAATGGATCTAATTTAGTAAAACTTAGTAAGGGACTAACTCATAATCTATCTAAAAAGAAACAAGAGAGGGTTAGTATAGATTATAGAGCTAGTATTTTATTAGTAATAACAAAAATCTCAAGTGGGTCAAATAAATCAAAAAACACTAAAAAATGACAAGATAGTGCAGTGGCTGTAATGAGAGAAGCCCATAAAATAGACCAGTTAGAGGGCCATAAAAGAGACCAAAATAATAGAACATCCCTTTCTCGCCAGAGTAGGGTTGTAGCACACCCCCTAATCCTTTATGGGTAGTACTAGAGGTTTCCAATAAATCGCTCCTGTATTTATTGGAAACCGACTCTGCGTAGTAGAGTAGGAGGCGGACCCCCCAAGCCCCGCAGATGGAGGAGATAAAGATTTAAATCGAGGTTATATATGTTATCCGGGGGGGGGGCAATCTCTAGTTATATGTCTTCAGGCAAGTTATAAAAAAATCTTTCAAATAAAGCGTATATAAAACCAAATAAAATGCGAAAAAAAAAATAATCATGTAAGTAGTGTCGTATATATGACTTTAAATTAGTCAAAAATTTGTTAAATATTATATTCTCTTTTGTTATTAATAAGATGTAATCACTTTTTTTAAAGTTATCAAAAAAAATTAGAATCCAAAAAGAGAAAAAAGTTTTTCTCTCGTATATTATTGTAATTTAATTGGATATTAATAGCCACGCATCTAAAGGAATAGTTATTTTATTAATTAAAATACTATAAAGGGATTTTAATCTCGCGGGAGGGTGGATTAAAAAAAATCCTATTAGATAGATAGTAAATCTAAATAAATAGTTATTTTATTAATTAAAATCCCTTTAGATATCAGATATTTAGTTTTGGATATGCAGGAGGTGTTATGATGTAGTAAATGATACAAGCAGCAAAAATCATTGGTACAGGTCTAGCAACAACAGGTTTAATAGGTGCCGGAGTAGGAATAGGAGTAGTTTTCGGAGCTTTAATACTAGGTGTAGCTAAAAATCCAAGTCTGAGAGGTCAATTATTTTCATACGCTATCCTAGGTTTTGCTTTTGCTGAAGCTACTGGATTATTTGCACTTATGATGGCATTCTTATTATTATACGTTGCTTAATATTTTTTTTTCATTAAAAGGTACTCGTAGAGTCTAATTTTTTTTTTATATTTATATTATATAAAAATATAAAAAAAAATTAAGGGTTCGGTCAAATATATATATATAAAAAAAAATAAGGCCTAATTCAAAGGTGTTTTCAATTTAGGTAAAGTTTCTAATTTTATAAATAATAATAAAATAAAGAGGGGTGGTGATGGTTTATCTTCTAAAAGAATAAGTTAAGAATTGCTTTAGATGATTAAATGAACAGTAGCATATAATCATATTATAAATTTTTTTATAATTCTAAAGTAATACAATTGAATGAGTATAAACAAAATCCCCTTATATATAAGGGGGTACTCCCCCCCCCCTTTAGACCCCCTTATTATAAAAGCTTGACGTATTAGGAATTATCTCTACTTACCCCTCTAATATATATATATGGAGGGTTAGAAGTGAGGACTCCTAAGAACAATAAAATACATATATAAAAAAGTAGATTCTTGACGGTAGGGATACTCTATTAGGTAAGTGAGGGATACCTAATTAAGTATTGTAGGTTCAAGTCCTATAATCTTCGTTATTATTAATATTTTTTTTTGTTTTATTTATTTATTAAAATTCTTAGTTTAAGCTAAGCTTAAACTAAGAATTTTGGACCGGGTTCCGAGGTCCCCCCTAGAGGAGTAAATAATATTCCAGGTTACCTGGAATATTATTTACGACACATAGAAGGAGGAGACCGGTCTTATTAGTATATTATTAAGGACTTTACTCCTAATTTCCACCCCCCCTCCTCTGCTCCTTCTACTCTTAGATTACAATATCTATTGATGTTAGGACTGTCTTATAAAGAGGCTAGATTTATTAATGATCTTTATATGAAGAGATCTTTTTCTACGAACGGAGAAAAGATGAGGAAAGAATAGTAATAGGGCAGTCCTTATTTGCTTATCTATTTATTAATAAGTAGATAAGGGATCCTTTATTCATAGTTATTTTATTTATTCCATAAATAAAAAAAAAAATAAATCGTAGAGGCGGCGCCCTCCTGCGGCGTAAATACATAAAAATCTAAAGGTGTTAGGTATAACTGCATTTGTTTTTTATTGCAATCATATAAAATATATATTGCCATTTATTTTTATTGCAATCTTATATATTTTATATTGCTAGGAGAAGGATAAATTTTTATTTAAAGCCTAGTTCCCCCCCCCTGGAGGGGAGGGGACCTGGCCCCCCCCCCTCCAGGGGGGGGCTAGTATTGGTAAAAATATATAATAAACAATGGGTAATCTTACCCCACTAGAGTAAAACTTTAAGAAAGATTTCTAGAAAGAAAATTAGATTTTATTATTCAAAAAAATGAGAATTTTAAAAAGCCATCCTCTATTAAAAATGGTTAATTCATATGTGATTGACTCACCTCAACCTTCTAATATTAGTTATTTATGAAATTTTGGTTCTTTATTAGGTGTTTGTTTAATTATTCAAATAGCTACAGGTGTAACATTAGCAATGCATTACAATCCTAGTGTTTTAGAAGCATTTAATAGTGTAGAGCATATTATGAGAGATGTTAACAACGGATGATTAATCCGTTACTTACACGCAAACACAGCTTCTGCTTTCTTCTTCCTGGTATATTTACATATAGGAAGAGGTTTATATTATGGGTCATACAGAGCCCCTAGAACTCTAGTGTGAGCTATTGGTACAGTTATATTGATATTAATGATGGCTACAGCTTTCTTGGGTTATGAACATAGCCCTAAATGGTTTAATATAATTATTTTCTATGCAATTATTTTAATTATTGTATATTATACTATACAAAATTTAGTTAAAAGAAATAAGGTTTTAATATACCCAGTAGAAAATACTATGAAAAATACAAAGTATAATAAATTAAATAATAAGTCAACATACTTTTTAAATAAAAGAAGATATAGTACAATTCCTTATTCAAATAATAGTATTAAATTTAGTTCTGAAAGATTAAATTCAATTATTAAAGAATTAGGAATAAATCCTATGTATATTTTCGAAAACCTAGATTCAGAAAATATTAGAAAACAAATATTAAATGAGACTAAAGGTTTAAGTGGAATATACATGATAGTTAATAAAACAACTAAAGATTACTATATAGGTTCTGCGGCAACTAATAGATTTTATGCTAGATTCAGTAATCATTTAATTTATTTCAGAGGTAGTAAAATAGTTAAATCCGCAGTAAAAAAATATGAATTAAATAATTTTGCTTTTCTAATATTAGAATTATATCCTAATATTGTTACTAAAGAAAATAATAAAGAGTTGTTGGATTTAGAAGATAAATATCTAAAATTGTTATTGCCTAATTATAATATTTTAACTGAGGCAGGTTCTAGTTTTGGTTATAAACATACTGAAGTTGACCGTCAAAAAATGAAAGATATTTATACTGATGCAAGACGGGAAAAGATAGGTAGTTTAAACAGAGGTAAAAAGTTTTCTCCTGAAACAATAGAGAAGATGAGGGAGAAAGCTTTGAATAGATCTCCTATGTCTGATGAGACTAAGGAAAAATGTATTGCACATACAAGACCTGTTGTTTTATATAATCTCAATGGAACTGTTTACGGTGAATATTCTACTATTTTAGAAGCAGCTAATTCTATAAACTGTAGCGAAAAAACTATTAGTAGAGCATTGAAAACAGAAAAAGGATTAGTGAAAAGACAATGAATAGTAAAAGATTTGTCAAGTAAATAGTTATCTTATTACCAATAATTTATTATATTTAATTTTTATATTAAATCATAGTCCCACGAGTAACAATCTTTCTGCAATCTTTATAGAAAAAGAAGGATTAAAGTGGTATATCCTGACGGGGATATAGAATAGTCTTTAAGATTATTTGGCGATGTTAGTGAAAACGATCAAAAAAGTTTCACAAGCTTTAAGATCGTCGGTCATATAAATGGTCGCGACAGGCTGGGTCACTAACGGGTGGCTGAAATGCTGCTTAATGCACAGTCGGAGCTTTTAGTTAAAAATATTTAACTAATAGAATATACAAATTCAAAGTTATTCTAGCTTATTATACTTTTTAATAAGTAAGTTTGTACGTTTTACCTTATGGACAAATGTCATTATGAGGTGCAACAGTTATTACTAACCTTATGAGTGCCATACCTTGAGTTGGACAAGATATAGTTGAGTTTATTTGAGGGGGATTCTCCGTTAACAATGCCACTTTAAATAGATTCTTCTCATTACATTTTGTGTTACCGTTTGTCTTGGCTGCATTAGCATTAATGCACCTAATTGCACTACACGATTCTGCGGGATCAGGTAACCCTTTAGGTGTTTCAGGTAACTATGATAGATTACCTTTTGCTCCTTACTTTATATTCAAGGATTTAATTACAATATTCCTATTTATAATAGTATTATCTGTATTTGTTTTCTTTATGCCTAATGTACTTGGAGATTCAGAGAATTATGTTATGGCAAATCCAATGCAAACTCCGCCTGCTATTGTACCTGAGTGATAGAGTAAAGATGTCACTTAATCTCGCTATTTGCTGGGAGTTCCTAATATTTTAGGAAAATCAGCAGGAAACTTACAGACCTTCGGTGTTAGTAGGATCTTCAGAGGCTATACGCGAGACATTTAATATTTTTTAAATGAATATATAGTCCAATCATAATAGTAATATTATGAATATAAATATTTACATATTTATATTGTCAACATGATCTAGATACCACTAAGCTTTTATCGGTTAGCACAGTCCGTTGTGCCTCTCGTTCAACAAAAGGTATTGTACGTCTATCTTCAGCAGAAAGAGCCCTTGTTACAATACCTGATGAGATAAAAGATATTTTAGTTGGTATTATCCTCGGTGATGCCCACATAGTACGAAGATCCTCTACTGGTAATTCTAGATTGGTTTATGCTCAAACAGCTGTTGCACATAAAGAATATTTTGATTATGTGCTTAGTTTTTTCCTTCCTTATTGCGTTAAGGATTATAAACCCCAATCTAGAATAGTTAGAGATAATAGAACTAAGAAAACTTATAGTGCTATATCTTTCACAACTATGCAACTTCCCTGTTTTAATGTATTTAAAGAAATCTTTTATAATGTTAATGTGAAGATAGTTCCTAGTAATATTCAGGAATTGTTAACTCCTAGAGGGTTAGCTTTTTGAATTATGGACGATGGTAGTCGTCATGGTAGTGGACTTCATATAAGTGTTTATGCTTTTTCTAATGAAGACGTAGATAAACTTATGTTTACATTACAAAATAAATTTAATCTTAAATGCTCTATACATTATAACAGGGATAAGAAACCCCGTATTTACATATTCAAGGAATCTATGGATGACCTAATAGCATTAGTTAAACCATATTTTATAAAAGAAATGTTATACAAACTGGGTTTCTAAAGCTGTCATTTACATTTGTTTATTTTAGTGTTAACTAAAAGTATTCTTATGTATGTTGGCTTTTCTCGATCTTTTACCATTCTATGCAATATTAAGATCTATACCTAATAAATTATTAGGAGTTATAGCAATGTTCAGTGCTATCTTAATATTATTAGTTATGCCATTTACTGATTTAGGTAGATCAAGAGGTATACAATTTAGACCTTTAAGTAAAATAGCTTTCTTCATCTTTGTTGCTGACTTCTTAATGTTAATGGTAATAGGTGCAAAACACGTTGAATACCCTTTCATTGAATTAGGACAAATCTGTACTGCATACTATTTTGCTCATTTCTTAATTATAGTACCATTAGTTAGTCTATTAGAGAACAGTTTAGTTGAATTATCGTTTAATAAAGAATCACATATAAAAAAAATTATAAGTTTTATGTAACAAAAATATATTTTATTTTTTTTTGAGGAGGAGGAGAGAGAGAAGGAAGAAATAAAGGTTATATTAAAAAAACATAAAAAAAACTCTTATTAGCTTAATGGTAAAGCGGGATACTTCTAATATCTGGATCCAAGTTCGAGTCTTGGATAAGAATATTATATTATATATTTTTAGTTTAATATAAAGATTATAATTTATATCGTATTATTTATTTTATAAATAATTTTATGTATATTAGGCTAGTCCTTTTTGGGTTGGGGCCTAAAAAAAATAATCAGTACCAGCCCCTCCCCTCTAAAAAAAAATTAAGGGTAGCAATAATTTTTATATTTTATAGTTGTGAGCGAATACAATGTATTCAAATTAATACATTCATTTATAAATCTGCATACAAAAACTTTTATATTCTCTCTTATTTTTTTTTGTATTCGGGGGCGGACTCTAAAGCCCCCGAGTACAAAAAAAAAAATTAAAACCGTCTCCTTCATTAGACGCCTTTAATAATCCCACCCTTCTTTCTTTTTTTTTATAATTAATAAAAATATAATAAAGGGTCCTTCGGATCGCGGGTCTCTCCATTTCTCTCCTCCAACACCTTGTAGGGTGGAATAAAGAAGTGTTGGAGGTGGGATAGAAGAAGGAGTTACTTAGTTAGAGGGCCGAAAAAAAAAATGATGGAGGAATGAAAGTATAAATCATTATGTGCAGGTTTTCTACTATCTTGCCTTCCACCTCTTTTAATGAAAATCATAGGGTTTGAGATAGTGTCTCTGTTCCGGGGATCAGTGATGAGCCAACTAAGAGAAAATCTTCGATTTCTCTATGAACAGAAAGATGATTTTTATCAAGTAATGCTAAAGATATAGGTACATTATACTTAATCTTTGCATTATTTTCAGGATTAATAGGAACAGCCTTCTCTGTATTGATCAGATTAGAATTATCAGGTCCTGGTGTGCAATACATCGCGGATAACCAATTATATAATGCCATTATAACAGCACACGCTATTTTAATGATTTTCTTCATGGTCGAAAAAAATTTTAATATATTTAATTTTAAATCGCAATCTTCTTGTGCCTCCTCTCCCTCTGTATTACTGCAGAGTGGAGAGAAGGAAAATTTAGAGAATAGTGATAATAACAATATTTCATCAACAGGTAACAATAATAATAATGATGGTAACAAAAATTCTAAAGATCCTAAAGATAAGTATGTTAAAATTTTAGTAAATGATCCTTTTAATAATAGAGATATTATACTTAAAGTTACTAAAAAGCAAAAAGGTGTCTATATATGAGAAAGTGTAGATGGTAAACATAAAACAACCCTTAATCCTTATTTTGTAACAGGGTTTACTGATGCAGAAGGATCATTTATTATCAGGGTAAATAAAAACAGTTCATATAAAACAGGTTGGACAGTAAATGCAATATTTACAATTTGTTTACACATAGAAGATTTACCTCTTTTACTTAGTATTCAAGAGTTTTTTGGAGGGGTAGGGTTTATAACAAAAGATTTAAAAAACAATTTAGCTTATTTTACTGTAACTAAGTTAGATGATATAACTAATGTTATAATACCTCATTTTAATTCATACCCTTTAGTATCTAAAAAACAATTAGATTTTGTTTTATGAAGTAAAGTAGTTAATATAATTAAATCAAAAATACATTTAACAAAGGATGGTTTACGTGAAATTGTTAATATAAAGGCTAGTCTCAATAATAAACTTACACCTGAATTATTAGCTGCTTTCCCTGATGTAAATCCTGTTTCTCGAGGGGTAATGGATAAATTAACAAACATTGATCCTCATTGATTGACAGGATTTATTACTGGTGACGGTTCTTTTTCAGCATCTTCTCGTAATAATAAACGTAATGCCTTTAGAGTTAGATTCTTTTTAACTCAACATTCTCGTGATTTGGAATTGTTAAAAGTAATTCAAAATTATTTTTCCGGAGTAGGAAGTATAAGTAAAAATGGAAGTGGGTTTAATTATGAAATTGGTTCATATAAAGATTGCTATACTCATATATTACCCTTTTTACTTAAATACCCTATACCGTATACGGCTATTAAATCCTATAATTTTGAAATTTGAAAAGAGATTTTAGAAATTATGATACAAAAAAAACATAAAACTGAAGAAGGTACTCAACAAATCAATGATTTATTATTAAAACTGAATAAATATAATTCCAAATCAGAATAAGAAGTAAAATTTGTGTATTGTGTGTATCTAATACGTAACATATCTTTATTTAGGTATTTTTTTAGGATATATTTTATCATCATTTATAATTATTTGTAATACCTGTTTATTTGTAAATATTATTATTGCAATTTTAAATTAAATAAATAAAAAAGGCATGGCCAGGTAAAATAGAAATATTTTACTTACATTTCACTATATGCTAGAACCTCTTTAGAGCTTCCTCTCTAATTTCATTTCTGAAATAAGTTTATTAGCTGATCCCTGTCTGGGTCAGCTAATAAGCCGCAGGAGAGGAGGCTCCACGCCCCCCCAGTTATCAAAGGGGGGGCTAGAGCTTTTGAAACTAGTACTGCAGACTTTCGGATTACGAAAAGCGGCAGAATACAGTAACATCTCAAAAGATTAGACAACTAGCAGGAAACCAAAGATAAAATTTTAATGCTTCTAGTTAATTGCCCTATGTATTTATACAGCGATAGATTTTTATATATTTAATTTATTTATCCTCGGTCATTCTATTAATTTGTACAATAGAATAAGTTCCTATTTTATGCCATCTATACTTAAAACTAAAGCACGTAGGGTTCTACGTTATTTAAATAAATATGGTTTTAGTAATATGAAGTTAACTATTTATATTATGGATGAGAAATCTAGTTTAGAACAAGTAGTAGCATTAGAACAACATTTTATTGATAGTCTAAAACCAAACCTTAATGTAGACTTAGTAGCTAGTAGTTCTGGGTATCATACACCAATGAGTCAAGAAATACGTGATAGACTTCGTAAACAAAGAGGTACACCTATATATGTCTATAGTGCGGATGATTTTACTTTATTATATGTATTTGAATCAAAACAACTTATGTATAATTCAATAAATATTCATCATACTTCTTTAAATGATTGTCTAAACTTAGGTACCTTATATGTAAACGCTTTCTTCTTTTCTTTAGATTTAATTGAGGAATCTACTAAAACTAATCTTCTTAGTTTGGATCAAATTAAGAGTTTAGTTAAAGATAAACGGGATATATATATAGTTAAGCATCCCGCAGCTAAAGCTATTTTAGCAGAGTTTAAAGATGATTCAAGTAAAAACTTAGTATTTAATTCTCTAAATAGTTTAGCTAACCACCTAAAAGGTGACCGTCAAGTTATTAGAGAATACCTAAAAGGAAATAAATCTGGTTATTATCGAGGTAAATGAAAATTTACATACAAAAATTAAATATATAAAAGGCATGGCCGGGTAAGATAGAAATATCTTATTTTCTTTTCACTATATGCTGGAATCCCTTTAGAGCCTTTGGAACTAGTACTGCAGACTTTCTTTTAAAAGAAAAGCGGCAGAATACAGTAACATTTCAAAGGATTAGGCGATCAGCCGGAAACCAAAAATAAAAGGGCTCACTGTAGCATTAAACACTTTTATTTAGTAGGATCCTCAGAGACTATACGTGAAATACCTTAGTAAATATTAAATATATATTTAAAGGTAAAGATATAGTCCAAACATTAATGAAAATTAATGATAAAACGTATGCCTGCTTTAATTGGAGGATTTGGTAAAATCAATATGAATACAATAAAAAGATATCTTAGCACAGAGTCAAATGTTAAAACAGAATCAAATTTAAGATCAAAAATAGGACCCTACCTTGCGGGGTTAATAGAAGCTGATGGATCAATTGCTGTACATAATAAAGATTCTAATGCTAAAAAATATCATCCAAAAATAATTGTGGTATTTAGTTCAGCTGATGAACCTTTAGCTAAAAAGTTAGCTAGTATTACTAAAGCTGGAGCTGTTTATGTTAAAAAAAATGCAGGTTGTGTTCTTTGACAAATTCAAAAAACAGAAGATGTTGTAAAAATTATTAACATAATTAATGGTTATATGCGTACACCTAAAATAGAAGCATTGCACCGTGCTATAAATTGGTTTAATGAATTTTACAATTATAGTATAGATTCCTTAGGTTTAGATTTATCACCTATAGATAGCAATGCTTGGTTAGCCGGTTTTACCGATGGAGACGGAAATTTTTCTATTACATTAACTAATAGAAAAAAGAAAGGGAATATTACTAGTAAAAGAGTACAAGCTTTCTTCCGTCTTGAGTTAAGACAAACTTATCATAGGGATGTTTCCGTAGAACAAGGAGGAACTAGCTATTTTTCTATATTAAGTAAGATAGCAACATATTTAGGTGTAAATTTGTTATCTAGAACTAGAGAACAAAAAGACAAAGTGTTTTATGCCTTTATGGTTATATCTCACAGCGCAGCTAGCCATGCTAAAGTTATAAGTTATTTTGAGCGTTTTCCTTTATATTCTTCTAAATATTTAGCTTACAAAGATTGATCTTATGTGGTTGAACAAGTTAGATTACGAGCTGGTAAAGTTTTAACTGAAAAAGAAATCTCAGAGGTTGAAACAATTAAAGCACAATTTAATAGTAAGCGTAACTCGTTTGACTTTTCACATTTAGATGATTTAGATTAAACTCTTTGTTGTCCTATGAATTTATTCTTTATTTTATTGTATTCATATAAAAGAAATTGCCGTGAGTAGTAGCAATATTACTCTTATTACATAACTATATGCGGGAAACTCCTAAAGTCTTTTTATAAGTGTTGTGAAAACTTTTGTAGGAATATATCTAATTGTCTTGAAGCGTACACAACCTTAAATAGTAAAAAGAATATTTTTATATGAATATAAAATATATAAAAAAAATGGACAATCCGCAGGAAACGAAAATAAAATCTAGTTTTTTAATAGGATCCTCAGAGACTATACGTTATGCTCCTTTATTAAGGATGAAGATATAGTCCAAATATAACCTAACGGTTATAACAAAACGAATTTCTTATTACCTCTTCTTGTAGGAGGACCCGACATGGCATTCCCAAGACTTAATAATATCTCATTCTGATTATTACCACCTAGTTTAATATTATTCTTATTTGCTAGTGGTATAGAAAATGGAGCGGGTACAGGTTGAACTCTTTACCCACCTTTAGCAGGTATCCAAAGTCATAGTGGTCCAAGTGTAGATTTAGCTATATTTGGTTTACACTTATCAGGTATTAGCTCACTTTTAGGTGCCATGAACTTCGGCTTCTCTGTATTTGTTTTTAGATATTTAAAAAATTCAACAAGCTTTAAATCAATTGTTAACAAATGTTATTTTAGTACTAATAAACCTGAGTTTCAAAACAATTCTGGAAATGGTAACAATTCTGGAAATGATAATAACTCTAAAAAAAACAATTCTCCTGAAAGGAATAACAAGCCTAATTTGGATAATCGTTGAAAAGAAATATTGGGTAGAACAGGTCCTAATAAATATAGTCATGTTTTAGCCATTGAACAAATCAATAGCGGTAATACTGTGACTGCTAAAAAAATTAATGAAATTTTAGCTTACTGTAATATTAAAGTTACAGAGCAAGAGTTAAAATATTTAATTAATACTCCTAGTTTTACTTTAACTAATTTAGATAAAAAAAGTATAACTAAGGAAATTCTTAAAGATAAACTTGGTTTACCTAATAGTAAACAAAGAATACCTGGTATATATATCTTTACACATCTAAGTACAGGTAGAAAATACGTAGGTTCATCTTCACAGTTAGCTTTTAGATTAAATGGTTATATTAATCTTTCTCATAGAGAAAGTGGTCTATTAATCCCTCTTTTAAAAAAAGAAGGATTGAAAAATTTTTCTTTACAAGTATTTCCTTTTTATGATAATTACATAAAAGGTTCAGAAATTGTATTAGAACAATATTATTTATTAGATCCTAGTTTTACATTAAATACTATAAGAGTTGCAAATAACCCTAGCGGGTCTAACTCAAAAAGTTTATATATGTATAATAGAGATATGACTATACTATATTTCTTTTCAACACAACAAATAGATTTTATTAGAAAATTAAATATTCATCATACCACATTTACTAAACATTTAGAAAACGGTACTTATTATTTAGGTAAATATCTCTTTTCAAGAGAAGCAGTGCTAACTGCTAAAGTTAAAGATATGTCTGATTTAGATTTAGCTTTAATGTTAGAAAAAGATAGAGTTAAATATAATATAAATAAACCTGTAAATAGCTCATCTAAACCTGTTATATTAACAGATGTAAATAATTTAGAAAACACTGTAGTGTTTCCTAGTTTAGGAAAATGTGTGGAATATTTACACAACAAAGGTTTACCCGCTTCTCAAGTAACATTGGTTAAACATATTAATTTAGGTAAAGCCTATAATGGATACTTATGTAAATACCAATAAAAACAAATATTTTGTAGATGAGGTTCATATAAAATTTCTAACAGTATGCTGGAATAGCTCAGTGTTTATAGGTACTTAATAGTAAAAATCTTATAAGCTATGCTTAATCAGCAGGAACTAATAGACTTATGGTCTTAATAGGATCCTCAGAGACTAAATGTTAGACACCGTATCTAAAATATAGGTGCGCTGAAAAAATAGTCCACTGTTTGTTAATATATTAACAAAATTTCGTGTCATCACAACAATATTAAATATGAGAAGTCCTGGTATAAGACTTCACAAACTTGCCTTATTTGGCTGAGCAGTTGTAATTACAGCTGTTTTACTATTATTATCTCTTCCTGTATTAGCTGGTAGTTTAAAATATATTGTGCCAGCTTTAAATCTGGCTAATTGCTGAAAACTGTGATATATCACACAATCAGCAGGAAACCTATCAAGTTTAGACTTTTTAGGAATCTTCAGAGGCTATGCGCCAGAGTTTATTTGTTGTATTGGTATAATTGTAGGTTTAAAAAAAGTTTTACATAAAGAATATGGTCTGAGACATTATACAAATTATACTTGTTTTGGCAATAATTCAAATACAGAATTTGCTCATTATATGGCAGGTTTGATTGAAGGGGATGGTACTATCCATGTACCTAAAGCAGAAAGATCTGCTAAAGGTAATCTTAACTATCCTTCTATTCAAATAGTTTTCCATTTAAAAGATTTGCCCTTGGCTCTTTTAATACAAAAGATACTAGGTCATGGATCTATATATAGAAAAAAGGGTCATAATGCTTATATATACACTGTTAATAATTTTGAAGGGTTAATGTTGTTGATTAATATACTTAATGGTAACATGAAAACTAATAAAATCTATGCTTTACATAGATTAATAGAATGATATAATAAGTATAAAGGCACTTCTATTGAAAAAAAAGGATTAAACATAGACCCTATTACATCTAATGCGTGATTATCAGGGTTTATTGAAGCGGATGGTCATTTCTCTATTAGAAGTACTGAATCTGGTAAATATCCGAGAATAGAGTGTAAATTCGAGTTATGTCAAAGACAAAAAGATCACAATAACAGAGATAATTTGTTTTATTTACAGGAAATTGCTCTTAATATTGAATCCGTGGTTAAATCTATTAGAATTGATAGCAATAACCCTCAATATAGAATTAGAACAACGAGTTTAAAAGCTAATTTAGCTGTTATTAATTATCTTAATAAATATCCTTTATTCGGAACAAAATTCTTAGATTATAAGGATTGAGTAAAGGTAGTAAAACTTTTTGAAAATGGCCGTTTGGATCATAAACTAAATATGGAATATGTAAAACAAATTAAATCTTGCATGAATGATAAAAGAACTGTCTTTGTGTGGGATCATTTACAAAACTTTTACAACTTAAATAAATAAAATATTGTCCCAACATATATGTGAGTATATGTGAGTCTGCTTTTAGCTTATTGAGTTTATATAAAACAATAAGCTTCTAAGGTATCCGTTACCATGAGATTATGTCTCGCAGACCAAGATTAAATTTTGGCAATTACTATGGTTTTAACTGACCGTAATTTCAACACTTCATTCTTTGAAGCAGCAGGTGGAGGTGATCCTATTTTATACCAACATCTTTTCTCAAGAAATATATTAAATTATTTAACTTTATCAAGTTTAGCTATATATGTTTACTTTATATTTTCTGCCGCAGGAAAAAAATCAAATTATAGTACTATAGCTATAATTAGTAATAATTTTGATTTTACACCTTTTTATAAAAAGTTTAAAACCCATTTACCTGATGTAAATCCACCTTCAGAAAACTTCTTAGCTTGATTAATAGGATTCACAGAAGGTGAAGGATCTTTTATAGTTAATAATAGAGGAGATTTAGCCTTTGTTATTACACAAAGTACTATAGATGTAAAAGTATTAGAATTTATAAAAGAAACATTAGGGTTTGGTAAAGTAATATCTCAATCATTAAATACTAGCAGGTATGTTACTCAAAGTAAAGTAGAAATAGATATAATCATAAGTTTATTTAATGGTAATCTTATTTTACCAAGTAAACAAAAAAGTTTTGAAAAATTCATTAAAGGATTTAATGACTGAGTAGCTAAAGGTAGAATAAGATTAGATGCTGTTGAATTGAAACAAAGTTCAATATTACCAAGTTTAAATAATAGTTGATTAGCTGGATTTACAGATGGAGAGGGTTGTTTCACCTGCTCCATAGGTAAACATAGAGGATTTAGTTATAATTTTAATATTTCACAAAAATGAGATATTAATCTTAAAGTATTAGAACATCTATGCATATTGTTTAAAGGTGGTATTGTTTCAAGACATAGCGTAGATAATACTTATGAATTCAGAATAGGAGGAGTAAAAAATTGTAAAAATATTTTCTTCTATTTTGATAGTTACAAATTATATACTAAAAAAAGTATATCTTATACTTTATGAAAAGAAATGTATGATGATTTATTAAAAAAACATCATCTTTATCCTACAAAAAGATTGGAAATGATAGAAAAGGCTAGATTGATAAATAAATTCTAATTAATATATTAGGGAGAACAAGTCAAGGTTTAGCGTATAAGCTATGAAGCTCTGAAGACAGATGCAAAAAACTATAAGATCTGAAAGAGTGAATATTCTATGAATATACTTTTGATTTAGTTAATATTTAGCTATTACTACTTGCAACTCTTATGTATAATATATATTATGTATTATTACGTATTTATTAGTATTAATAAATATAAGGAAAAGTAGTATAAATATTAGCAATGCTAGTGCAAACGGTCAACAAATTTCTCGTTTTAAGACCGTCGGTTATATAAGTAATCGCTACAGACTGGTTCACTGGTGGGTGGCTGAAATGCTGCTTAATGTACAGTCGGCTTCTTCCATACAAATTTGTATGCACAAGCCTGGAATTACCAGTACCTGGATTTAATAAGAGACTTAGGAAAGTTAAATTTGAAGAAGTGGATTCTTTGGACATTTATCTCTACTTACGATTTAATAATCGTATGGTGTCATGGGTATTAATCCCATTTAGTCATAATTTAGATTTTACTTTCTTAACAATGCTATACATGGGCTCCGCTCAAGCAAAAAAAAATTAAAGTAAACTAATGTTTAACATGGTAACGATTTAGCGGAATTTGTTAATAAAATATGACCGGACATGGTGAAAACGGTTAACAACCCCCTAGTTGAAGACCGTCGGTGGCTAAATACATCGCTACAGACTGGTTCACCTACGTAGAGCTGAAATGCTCGCGAATGTACAGTCGGAACTTAGAATGGAATAAAAAAAAAATATTTTTTTACGATTTTATTGGTGTGCAGGGTCTTTATAAGTTTAAATAAAATGTGTAGAGCATAAATAAAACACCTGTGGGTACTTAAAAACCCACTTTAGATAACTAAGTTTGCCAGAAGTTTATATATTAATTATACCAGGATTTGGTATAATAAGTACTACTATCTCAGCTAACTCTAATAAATCCGTATTCGGTTACATTGGTATGGTTTACGCCATGATGTCTATTGGAGTATTAGGATTTGTAGTTTGAAGTTGAGTTTTGGCTTCACCTCATAGCGATATGAGTGCTTATATTATTTATTTCGCTGTAAGCTGGAACGGTTTAGTGCTAATTGGTACCTTGAATGGTAAAAATTCAATTAGCTATACCAAATCAGCCGGCAATCTGTCCCTATGCTCATCAGAGAGTAAAATACAGAGTGCTTCAGAGACTATACGCGAAACATCTTTTAATTTTTCAACATTTCGTCAGAATTATAATACACTATTTGGAAATGCTGCGCAACATCTATCCAATAACTGATTAACTTGATTTATTGGTTTTGTAGAAGGAGATGGTGCCATCCAAACTTATGCAAATGGTACAAGAGTACGTTTTGTTCTTACTCAAAAGGAAAGTGCTATCCTTTTCTACATCCAGAAAAAGTTAGGAATTGGTACTGTTAAGCATTTTCCTCAAGGGAAAAGTGGGAATAAAAATGACTTCTACAGATTAATTGTAGATAATCCCTCACATATTCTTCTACTAGCCTTTTTATTTAATGGTAATCTAGCTCTTACTCACAGAATACAACAATTATCTTTGTGAGTTCAAGCTTTAAACAATCGTTTTGGGGCAAATACAATTGTATTGATTAATACTTCTGTATCAGTTACATTACAAGATGCTTGATTATCTGGTTTCACCGACGCTGAAGGATGTTTTAATGTATCTATAACATCCAATGCAAGATATGCATTAGGTCATGTTATAAAAATGCGTTATCTACTTGATCAGAAGGATAGTACTATCCTTCTGATCATACGAAACCTTTTCGGATTTGGTAAAGTAACTCTTAGATCCAAAACGAACGGTGTTTATCGTTATACAGCTACAGGGTTTAAATCAATGAATGATGTAATATCTTACTTTAAAGTATTTCCATTACTTACTAAAAAAGCCCAATCATTCGATAAGTGATTAACCATTCATAATCTCGTTTCTAATAAATTACATCTCACTGAAGAAGGATTAGCCCAAGTAAGAGTATTACAGAAACAGATTAATATTGATAATGGTATGACAAAAAAAACAGGATCTGCGCATCCTTAGTGTTATTTATTAAAAGATGAAGATATAGTCCGATTCTCTTTGTGAAAGGAGCGCATACTTATATAGTATGCGGGTAGATATGAGGAATATCTACTAACATTTTGCATCACATGTATACTGTAGGGCTTGACGTGGATACAAGAGCGTATTTCACAGCAGCAACTTTAATTATTGCTGTACCTACAGGTATTAAAATATTCTCATGATTAGCCACTTGTTACGGTGGTTCTTTACACTTAACACCTTCAATGTTATTTGCATTAGGGTTTGTATTCATGTTCACTATAGGTGGATTATAACAACTACACTTAGTTCACCCTTTAAAGGCTACTATTTGCTGGGATCCTCTGACAATTAAGATACTCTAAATGTAAAAATTATGTTTAAGTAAAAATTCTTAATTTTGAGCAATCAGCAGGTAACCAACGATAGAAGTTATTCTTCTTATCTAGTAGGAACCTCAGAGACTACACGTAGCCCTCATATTTCTCACTATAAATTTATATTTTATAGTAATTGAGGATAATGAGATTATTTAGTCCAAAAAAATAATAAATTTTATTATTTTTAGTATATTTGAGTTGCTACACCTTTGAATCTTTAAATTATTTTTCTTCTCTTAAGGGAGAGGAAATTCTTAGTTGGTCAACTTGTTTTTTAACTAAAGTAGTAGAACAAGTAAAACCTACTAAAGTTTATAATAATTTTAAAGAAAATAGATTACAATTACTGAAAGATCAAAAAGATAAAACAGGTGTTTATTGTTTAGTAAATTTAATAAATGGTCATATTTATATAGGAAGTTCTATTAATTTATCTAGTAGAATGAAGAATTATTTAAATAATACTTTTTTAAAAGACAAAAAGAATAATAATATGCCTATTGCAAAAGCCTTGTTAAAATACGGGCAAGATAATTTTGCTGTATTAATAGTAGAATATGTAAATGTTGAATCTTTAACTTCACTCCTCCGGAGAGACTTATTAGAATGTAATCTTTTTTTTTTAATTTTGTAGCAACTCGTATACAGTAAGTGTAGTTTCTATTACGGATCTATATACACTATTCAGTGATTATCCGTATTTATCTGTCTTTATTAGGGACGATCTATGTTCATTATTTGTTCCTTTCCTTACTTATTTAAATGCTGATACCGATAAATTGTCTATTCTAAAGGAAAACAAAGGTAAATCTGGTGTTTACAAATGAACAAACTTAGAGAATGGTAAATGTTATATTGGAAGTTCTGTTAATTTATCTAGAAGACTTGCGCAATATTATAATCTTAATTATTTGATAAATTTCAGAAAAAATAGTCTTATTAATAAAGCTATTTTAAAGTATGGTTATTCAAAATTTAAGTTAGAAATATTAGAATATTGTGATCGTAAGGTTGTAATAAACAGAGAACAGCATTACATTGATACCTTTAAACCGGAGTATAATATTTTAAAGTTTGCGGGTTCAGCGTTAGGTTACGTACATTCAGCTGAGGCCATTGAAAAAATGCGTCTTAAAGCTATTGGTCGTAATCATACAGTTGAAACAATCGCAAAAATGGTAGGTCGTACACATTCAGAAGTAACTAAAAATAAGATTAAAAAGATTCTTCAAACCGAAGAAGTACGGTATAAAATGCTTGAAGCAGCTTTAAAACGTAAAGGTACTAAACTACCAGAAGAAACCAGGGAAAAAATGAAATA
The DNA here is from genome assembly GCF_012971845.1 of Lasiodiplodia theobromae. NCBI lineage: Eukaryota > Fungi > Ascomycota > Dothideomycetes > Botryosphaeriales > Botryosphaeriaceae > Lasiodiplodia > Lasiodiplodia theobromae. The sequence goes on along the minus strand of NW_023336557.1, from coordinate 21,727 downwards.
TGCTCAGGTAAATAGAAACTGAGTACCGGTAGCTGGAATAAAAGTTGAGGTTAAAGACCTTAATACTGATAAAGTAACCGTGTATGAATCTATAAGTAAAGCAGCTGAGGCTCTTAATATTCCCAAAGGTACCGTAGGAAGAAGAGTTAAAATGAATATAGAAAAACCATATAAAGGCAGATATATTATAAAAGCTTGTGGTTAATAATTAATAAATAATTTAAACTCAAGTACACTAAAAAATAATAATTTATTACTTTGAGCATGCATTTTGAAATGAACCTTCAAATTACCATATTATAATGTATTAAAACAAGGTTATTCTTCATTAGGTTATAAACATACAGAAGCTACTAAACAAATGCTTTCTGAATTAGCTAAAAATAGAACACATTCTGATATTACAAAAAATCTAATATCTAAAGCTTTAGTTGGTGAAAATAATCCATTTTATAATAAAAATCATTCTGTTGAAACTAAAATAAGAATGATAGAAGCTAATTCTGCATATTCTGTTTATGTTTATAATTCGTTTAAAAAATTATTAGTGGTTTTTCCTTCAGTTAGAACTTTAGCTAAGTTAATCAAATCTAATTCTTCAACTATAGTAGATATTATTAAAAGTGAAACTTTGTTTAGAGGTGAATGGTATTTTAGTAATATGCCTTTTAATATAAGTGACATACCTTTAATATCTGATTGATCTTCAAATGAATGTAATAGCCTAATTTCAGAGATTATTAGTAAATCTCACATTAAAAAGGCTATATTTGTGTATGACACTAATAAAAAATTAATAGGTAAATTTGAAGGTGTAATGCACGCTCAAAGAGAATTAAATATTAATCATGTAACAATAAAAAAATATGCGTTACTAAAAGGATCCTATAATGGATTTATATTTAGTTACGAGAGACTTAACGATTAGCTCGACTACCATCCTCTTTTTAAATAAGGCGGTAAATATATGGCAGATCTAAATCTTATAATTTATTATTGATTAATATAAAATTCTCTTCTTCGTAAGTGGAGTTGTTTTAGCTAATGCTTCATTAGATGTTGCTTTCCATGATACGGTTGGAATTGATTTTTGCAATGTTGCAGCATTAATGCTGCCTACCTTAAAAAAAAATGATAGTATCAATAATGATTATATTAAAATGTTTTGGGTTGGTTTAATGGATGGAGATGGAAGTATACAAGTTAATCATTGACGTGAACAATCCTTGCAATATAGACTTGTTATTAAGTTATCCAATATTAAATCAAACTATAATATGTTAATAGAAATTTCCAAGGTTATTGGTGGTAATGTAAGAATAACTGGAAAAGGTAAGGATGTTATTTGAGTAGTTAATAAAAAAGAAATAGTACAAGAAATAATAAAAATTTTTGAAATCTATCCTCTTTTAACTTCAAAAAAGATTTGTCAACTTGAATTTTTAAAGGAATGCTTACAACATAATTCTGTTGAATTTTATCTTTCCAATAGAAATTCTAAGTATATAAATCAACAAACTATCCTTAAAAACGACCCTTTTGGTTTTAATAATAATTCTTTTGTCTTACCTAATTACTTTAAAGGATGATTATCTGGGTTTATAGAAGCCGAAGGTTGTTTTTCATTAAGAAATAATAATAATCATTCTTTTTCTATAGGACAAAATGATGATTATTATTTAATCAATGCTATTAAACAATACTTAAGTGTAACTAATATAGTTAGAAATCCTTATCGTAATTTTTATTTTTTAGAAGTATATAAGAAGGAAACATTACAAAAAATCATAAATCATTTTAATGACTATCCTTTATTAGGTGAAAAATCAGAGTCATTAAAAAGATTCAATCAAAAATATAAGTAAGTGTCATGTGGTCTTGCCACCATAAAAAAGAGTTTCATACCTCTTTTTTGGTAATATATTATTATATTGCTAACGGTGAAGTTTTATACGTTTACTTAAGGCTAGTAAACTAAAAAGGTATAAAATAATACCGTGGAAACCAAAGTTAGTTATTTAAACACTAATGAGTAGGATCTGTAGAGACTAAACGTGGCAGTCGAAAATTCATTAAGTTAAATTAGTAGATAAGTTATAGTCCGATCCATCGCGTGAGCGGTGTTGTATGAAAATGTTTACGTAAGTTTAATCTTTTAAATTTAGCTATTTTTCTGATACGCTATGTGAGCATAAGTATAAATGACTTACTATCTGATTATTTTATATAGTTTCGCTTATTTTTTTTATCTAACCTGGTTAATTTACACTGAAAAAAAAATAAGCTCTGTTTTAACTAACACACAGGGAGCTAAGGGTACCCCTTTCCCCGTAGGTGGTAATATTAATTTATTATCTCTTTGCGAAGCAAGGAACTATTTTTTTAGCTATTACATACCTAACCCTTATTTATTTGTAGATAAACCACTAATGTCTAACCTAGATATACTTAATATTATTACAGAATTAAATTCATTACTTCCTCAACTTGCTGATTTTATTAATCAATTTAATAATGTAGTAAATCAATCAGGTATTAATGTGATAACAGATATAACAGGTAACTTGTCCATAGATGTACCTAAAGATATGCCAGATTCTGTAGCTGGTAATATTAGTAATAGAATAGGTATAATAGATCGTCTAATTACAACACGTGGACAAGAAATAAATGAATTATTACAAAAAGGATTAAATGTAGAAAACAAACTAAAAATGGAAAACCCTGATTATGTATCACAATTATCAGATAAAATCGCAGAATTTAGAAGATTAAATGCTTCGTATAGACATTAATGTATTTACAAAGACTTACTACGTAGTAGCTCAATTGGGCCTTAATAATTTATATTATTACGCATTTGACTATATGCTGGAAACTATGTTTTTAGGTTATTATTTACTATTTATGTTAACTTATTATCTTTTTAAAATAGATGCTACTAGAAGAAATAATCTTCTAATCATAAGTAGTGAAAATAATAATAAACCTGTTACATTTAATAATAAATGTACAAACATACAATCAGCAGAAAACTGTAAAGAATTCTCAGAGACTATACGTCAAATATCTAATTTGGATAATATAGATAAATCATTATTTTTTAAAAGGTTAGCCGGTATTATAGACGGTGATGGTAACTTTGATATTAGAATAATAAATAACAAATTGGTATTAAAAGCTATTAGAATTAAATTACATAATAGAGATGTAAGAATCTTGACTAATATTCAAAATACTCTGCATATGGGTAGAATTAGAGCAGATAAAAATAAGCCCCATTCACTTTGAATAGTTAGTACTAAAGAAGAAATGTTATTTTTAATTAATAAATTGAATGGATTAATTAGACTTAAAGTCGAAGGGTTTAAAAAATCATGTGAATATTTAGATGTAAAATATATAGAAGCCAATTATAATATCGAGCCATATGACCCTTATTTCGCGGGATTAGTTGATACAGACGGTAGTATAGTTTTTAACTATACTGGTAATAGAATTGAGTGTAATTTGGAATTTGAGAATAATAAATATAGTAGTAAACTTAATTTAGATAATGTTATTCCTTATTACAAGCCATCTGTTGCTTTAAGAAAATCTCATAATTCTATAACATTTAAGTATCAAACAGTTAAAGGTATGGTATTTTTATACGATTATTTTATGAGAAATAGATTATATTCTGATTTCAAATTCTATAGGGTTTCGAAAATTAAAAGTTTTATAGAGATAAGAGATTATAAAAATGAATATAAAGAGAGTATAGAGTTTAAAATTTATTCTGATTTTATGCTAGATTGAATACAATATAAAAATCCACTTTGACACAAAGTACCGTTTATATCCAAAATTAGATAATGAGATAGTCCACGATATAAATATATTTTTATTTATATTTGCATTTCCACTATGTTCTAAGTATGGGAGCAGTATTCGCTTTATTCAGTGGATGATACTTCTGAATCCCAAAAATATTAGGATTAGATTATAACATCTTATTATCTAAAGTTCATTTCTGAATTTTATTTATTGGTGTTAAAAGGGGAAGATTTAATTTTTACGAGAGAGGAAAGAGATTTAATCACCAATTACCTGGTGGTTCACCTAACGATAACTTTATTATGTTTTTTAAAAACGTTAAAGAAAGTAAAAAAGATATTTATAAAGAGTTAAGAAGAAGATCTGGAATATATTTATTTATAAATAATATTACTAAAGATTTATATGTAGGTAGTAGTCTTAATTTGTCTAGAAGAATGACTAGTCACTTTTATCATGCAAATTCTGATAAAGTTACAAGGATTGTAATAACTAGAGCTATGAGAAAATATGGTCTAGATAATTTCTCACTAGCTATATTAGAATTCTGTGATCCTGACATAAAAGTTTGTTCTAATTTAGAACAAAAATGAATAGATTACTACAGACCTAGATATAATGTTTTAAAAATAGCAGGTAGTTCTTCAGGTTTTAGTCATAAAATTGACACAATAAATAAATTAAAAGAGTTATTTAGAAAAGAGAACCATCCTAATTTTGGAAAAACTAGCTCTCCTGAAACAAGAAAGGCTATTAGTGATGGTGTAAAAAATTTTTATCTTAATAATAGTCATTCTTCTAAAGGGTTAAAAGGTAAACTTTCTCCTCAATACGGTATAGGTGGTCATTTTGTTTTTTGTTATAACAAAAAAGGTGAAGAGTTGATTTTTCCATCTATTAATGGAGCTAAACAACACTTCAAGGTTAGATGGACATTTATTAAACAAAATATAGACACTCAAAAATGAGTGTCTATACAAAATGATGAATGAATTATTCAATCCACTCCATGCTTCGCAAGTAAAAATTAACAAGATTAGCACCTACCAATCTTTCTATATGCTGAGAACACCCATAAAGCTTAAGTACTAGTCTTTCTTTTTAGGATTTGGCAGTAAAAATCTTAAGTATATCTGGATAATCAGCAGGAAACCAACGAGTAAGTATGTTTGTATATTTATTCTAGTAGGATCCTCAGAGACTACACGAAAGAGACCATTAGTTTGTAATGGTTAATATTTAGTCCACATTAAAAATGTAATCTAACATTCTTCCCTCTGTTGGGGGCCTATAATAGTAATATTATGGTGCAATAGGGGTTATTCTCCTTAAACTTGGTAAATTGCTGGAAAGGTATTTAACTATAAATTTTAGATTTTTTTTGTATTACCTTGTATCTAAAGTTTAAGTTTTACTTGTAATACTCAATCAGCAGGTAATCCTTTATTAAAGGCAACTTCAACGATCACACGCCAGGTACCCTACACCTTTATAATTAATGTTCTAGTTATCTATTCAGGAAGGGTAGTGATATGATCTACAAATTATTGGTGACAAATAAGCACTGATAATTTATCTAATCTAGGTTCACCTAAAAAATTTTCATCTAGTTCTTATAACTTGAGTCTTAAGGTACAAAATTTGGCTACTATGATGCCAAAACGTTCTTACTCTACTAGTTCTGTTTATAAAGTCTTATCTGAAGTTGGCAATATTAATAATAATGAATCTATTAAGCTGGATTCTCTTGAACAAGCATGTGAACAAATAAAATTCAAATACTTAGGAGTTTCAGGTGTTTATAAACTAACATCTAAACATGACCTTAATCGTTTCTATATAGGTAGTTCTAATAACTTAGCTAGAAGAATGGAGGAATATAATAAATTAACTAAAGGTTTACGTAATCCCCATTCAGCTTCTGAACTGGAAATATCAAAAACTTCAGCTTTAGATTGAAGCTTAGAGTTTATATATATTACTACTCCTCAAACTTCCCTAGTTTTTGAACAATATGCTATTATTAAATTTAAACCAACTATTAATAGTGATTATAAAGTTATTCCAAGGGTAAATCCTCAATGGGGTAATTTAGATAATGCTATTCTAACCATTGAAAAATTATTATCATTATTCTCTAAAGGTTCTGAAGGTTATAATAGATTAACTGTGTTTCTTCAAACTTTTAAAACAGCTAATTATTTAAGTTATACATCTGAAGACATAGATAATAAATATTATTGTTTTTTAGTGTTTGCGTATTATGTTAATTCGCCTGATAAAGGTCCTATCGTTTATTCTTCAATAAACAGGGCTTTAAAAGGATTACAGATTAGCCATAGTACGTTATTAAATTATATTAACAATAAATACTTTTATAAATCAAGTCTTATATTATCTTTTGAACCTTTACTTGTAGATAATTTTTCTGAATATCAAGAAAAACCTACAGGAGATAATCAACTTCGAAAACACATTGTTGTTTATAATCAAGATAATGAGGTAATAACAGAATTTAAATCTGGTAGAGAAATGGCTAAATATTTCCAAATCGATGGTAAAGTAGCAAGAGCTGCTATAGCAAAAGGTGAGTATCAAGACTTTTTACTAATATCTAAAGAAGTATCCAACCGTAAAACAATTTATGTATTTGATAGTAATTCACATGAATTAATAAATGAATTAAAAAGTATATCTAAAGCTTTAAAATATGCTAAAGTTAATTATTATACATTAAAAAGTTTAATCGAAAATGGAAATTCTTATGATGGTAAAATATACAGTTATAAAGATAAATTATAGTTTTACAGTGCGTACGTTGCTATAGTAAGCAACATTTCTTAGGTCTACAAGGAATGCCTAGAAGAATTAGTGACTACCCTGATGCTTTCGCAGGATGAAACTTAATAAGTAGTTTTGGTTCTATAGTATCAGTAGTTGCTACTTGATTATTCTTACATATTGTATATTTACAATTAGTTGAAGGTAAAGCTACATCAAGATATCCTTGATTAACACCTCAATTCTTCAGTGATTTATTACAAACACTTTTAAATAGATCATACAATAGTTTAGAATGATGTTTAAATAGTCCTCCTAAACCTCATGCCTTTGTAAGTTTACCTTTACAAAGTCATGCTATGGGTATAGTATCTTCAGTTTTATTATTAGTTTCTTCATATTTTTCAAATATTTTTGAAAATTGTGATGCACCTAGAGCTTGAGGATTATATTTCCAAGATAGTGCTAGTCCACAAATGGAAGCACTTGTAGAATTACACAATAATATTATGTTCTACTTAGTTATAATATTATTTGGTGTAGGTTGAATATTACTATCTATTATTAGAAATTATGTAAATACAAAAAATGCGATAAGTAATAAATACCTTAACCACGGTACATTAATAGAATTAATCTGAACTATTACTCCAGCTTTAATATTAATTTTTATTGCTTTCCCTAGTTTCAAACTATTATATTTAATGGATGAGGTAACAGATCCTAACTTATCAATAGTAGTAGAGGGTTTTTTTTTAAGTGGCCCTAAATCGCATATATTAAATAAAATAGAAGATACCTGTATATTGTCATTAGCTATAACAGGTCAAAGAAATAATATTACTAATAAAATACCTTTTAACCAAATGTTCCATACTAGAGTAAAAGCTGCTTCTAGAATAGGTCCACATAATCTAGATGTTATTTCAGTTATAGTTGGTTCATTGTTGGGTGATTGTTATGCGAATAAAAGATCAGTAGAAGGTACAAGACTTTGTTATAGACAAAGTACTGTACATAAAGATTATTTATTTTCATTATATAACTTTTTCTTCGCTAGAGGTTATTGTTCTAATTTAGAGCCTAGAATGTATAAAAGAGTATTAAAAAATAAAGGTAGTGACGATAAAACTCATTATGGTTATGAATTTAATACTTTTACTTTTAGAAGTTTTAATTGAATCCATGAAATGTTTTACAAGAAAGGAGTAAAATATATTAACGTAGATTTAGTTAAATACATAACACCCTTAGCATTAGCTATCTGAATTTCAGATGATGGAGGTTGAGCTAAACCTGGAGTAAGAATAGCTACAAATAGTTTCAATTTAAAAGAAGTAGAATTTTTAGTCAAAGTTCTTCAAAGTAAATTTGGTTTAGATTGTACTATTCAAACACTAAAGCCTTCGGGTAATTGTAATATTTATATTAAAGGAAGCTCAGTTCCTAAGTTAAAGGAGCTAATTCTACCTTATTTACATACATCTATGCACTATAAATTAGGACTATAGAAAGTATATACTTTAGTTAATTCTTTATAATATTAAAGTTCTTCTAACCCTTTCACATATATGCGATAGTCGTGAGATAAACAGTGGATTTATTTCTAAGTTTTCGACAGAATTCTTAGAGAAAAGATTTAATCTTTTCTCTGGCGACACGAGTGAAAACAGTTAAAATATTATTATCACATTCAATATCACACCTTAGGTGACAGATAATAATACAAGACTGTCAGTAAATAGTTTATTTCTTTTTATTTATTGCAACAGACTGGGTCACTTGTGGGTGTCAGTATATCTGATGCTTAATGTACAGTCGAAATATAAACTATATGCACCAATGATATTGAAGTTACCAATACCCTGATTTCTTAAACCAAGACGATGAATTCATAGAATTTGATTCGTACTTAGTACCAGAATCTGATTTAGAAGATGGTGCTTTAAGAATGCTAGAGGTAGATAACAGAGTTATCGTTCCAGAGTTAACTCATGTTAGATTCATTATTACAGCTGCTGATGTAATCCATAGTTTTGCTGTGCCAGCGCTTGGTATTAAATGTGACGCATATCCAGGTCGTTTAAACCAAGTTTCTGTTCTTGTTAATAGAGAGGGGACTTTCTACGGACAATGTTCAGAAATCTGTGGTATATTACATAGTTCTATGCCAATTGTTGTAGAATCAGTGTCTCTAGAAAAATTCTTAACATGATTAAATGAACAATAAGTAGCTAATTTGCTTTCTTTATCCTTATATTAATTTTTTTACTAAAAAATTAATATATAAAAAATATTAATATATATAAAAGATATATACATATAAAAAAAAGAGGATTTACATAAAAAAATAGAATATTAGGTCTATATTAGTTTACTAAATTTCTTCTTTCAATCTGTTCTATTCCACCTATATTTTTATATATTTTAATTAAACAAAAAAAGAAATATAGGCGTTTTATTGGTATATCTTATAATTTATACAACATAATATGAATTTGTCACTAATCTTGTTTTTAGTAGGGATTTTTGGTTTTGTATTAAACCGGAAAAACGTAATTTTAATGCTTATTTCTATAGAAATAATGCTATTAGCTATTACCTTTTTAATCTTAGTAAGTTCACTTAGCTTTGATGATATATTAGGTCAAACCTATGCAATCTATGTAATAGCTATAGCTGGAGCAGAATCAGCAATAGGTTTAGGAATTCTAGTAGCATTTTACAGATTATACTCTTCTCTTATTCCAGGCTGTCTATCCCTTAGCCTTAAAACTTCTTCAAAAAACAACTTTAACTCTTCTTCTCATTATCCTTCTTTTATTAATTTTTCTAATAAAAGAAGAGTCAGAAGTTATTCTACGAAAGCCTTTAATAATGAAAAGGTAAAGACATCTGTCTTAGGTCTTAATGGTTCTACATTAGTTCCTTGATTTATCACTGGACTATTCGATGCTGAAAGTTCCTTTGTAGTTACAATTTTAAAAAATTCTAAGTATAAAACAGGATGGAACGTTCAAGCTAGAGTTCAAATAAAAATGCATGAGAAAGATAGACCTTTAATTATGGCAATTCAAAACTATTTCGGTGGTATAGGTTATGTATCTAAACCTAATAAGGCTTTAACAGTAGAATTTCGAGTTAGTACTTTAAAAGATCTAGTTAACGTAATTCTTCCCCATTTCGATAAATATATTTTAATCTCAAAAAAACGTATAGACTATCTATTATTTAAACAAATAGTTTTACTTATGTTGAATGAAGGTCATCATACCTTAAAAGGTATTCAAAAGATAGTTAATATCAGAGCTTCTCTTAACACAGGTTTATCTGATGAATTAAAAGAGGCATTCCCTAACTGGAAAGCAGTTTCTACAAAAGATCTGGAAAGTAGTACTAAAAATAATAGTAACATACATTCGGACTGATTGGCAGGATTTGCTACAGGGGAATCCAATTTATTTATCGCTGTTCAAAAAGCTAAAACTAATAGCGGTATTTCAACTTCATTGCGTTTTTCAATAGCTCAACATTCAAGAGATCTCTTATTATTAGAGAGCTTTATTAATTTATTTGGAGGTGGTTTTGTAGTGAATTATACAAAACGTCCAGTCTGTGAGTTTGTTGTTGCAAAAATTGATCTCATATTAAAATATATTATACCTTTTTTCGACAAACATCCTATATTAGGTTCAAAGCATTTAAATTACTTAGACTTTAAGAGTGCGGCTTATATTATTAAAAAGAAGGAACATTTGAATACGGAAGGGGTAGGTTTAGAACAGATTTTGCAATTAAAGAAAAGAATTTCGTCATTATATTCGAATAAGGCTATAAATAATCACAGTGTTGAATAAGGCACAGAGAAGTTTGATCAAAAAAGGTAGAGTGAACCTCTGCCTAGTCATATTTTTCAATATGGCTAAACCTTCAAATTGACGGGAAAGCTCTAAAGCAATTTCAACCAAACAAATGTGGTAACACATTTGTGGCACAGGTAATGACTCGTGGTATGGTAACATAGAAATTGATGACGAAAGGAAATGGGTTATCCGCAGCCAAACACCACTACTTTAAATAACATACAGTAGGTTTGTAAGCAGCTCGAGTGAAGTTTAAATAAATAACAAGAGCGTACCTTTTGTATAAAGGGTCTTCACTACAAACTAGCCCCCCTAGCGGGGGCTTGTCCCCCGCTATATATTTTTTTTTATATTTTTATCGCGTCTACCCCTCCGGGGAAGTAATAAAAATAACTACAAAAAAAGAAAGTGGGGGCGAGGCCCCCGTAGGGGGGGGTACTAGGAAGTGTTATTTAAAATAGGGGTGTGCAGTTCATCGACTATAAGGAGGTTGGTACATAATTAGAAAGTAATTTTAAAAATTATTTGCTTAAGATATAGTCAGGCATAATTTAAAAGTTATGGGAATACCCTAGCCTGCCTAAGGGGATTAATATATTTATCTTATTAAAAATATAATTTAATTCCTATGGTGAAAGGGGAAAGCGAAGAGGAAGTGTTGCAATAGAATTTAAATAATGTATTTAGCTATTATCGTCTTACCCTTATTAGGGTCTATAGTGTCCGGCTTTTTTGGGAGAAAAGTTGGAGTTAGCGGAGCCCAATTAATAACATGTAGTTGTGTGATAACAACTACAATCTTGGCTATAATAGCCTTTTTCGAAGTAGGTTTAAATAACATACCTGTGTCAATACAACTATTTAGATGAATTGATTCAGAATCACTTAATGTATCATGAGGATTCCATTTTGATTCTTTAACAGTTTCCATGTTAATTCCTGTTCTGGTTGTGTCATCGCTTGTACATATATATTCCATTTCATATATGAGCCATGACCCGCACAATCAGAGATTCTTTAGTTATCTGAGTCTTTTCACATTCATGATGGTTATATTAGTTACAGCTAATAATTACTTACTTATGTTTGTTGGATGAGAGGGTGTTGGGATTTGTTCTTATCTTTTAGTTTGTTTCTGATTTACTAGAATAGCAGCAAATCAAAGTTCTCTTTCAGCCTTATTAACTAATAGAGTAGGTGATTGTTTTTTAACTATAGGTATGTTTGCTACTTTATGAGCGTTTGGTAATATAGATTATTCAACTGTATTTTCTTTAGCTCCTTATATGAGTGAGAATATTGTTACTATAATAGGAATATGTTTATTAATTGGTGCAATGGCTAAAAGTTCTCAAGTTGGTCTTCACGTTTGATTACCTATGGCGATGGAAGGTCCTACACCTGTGTCTGCATTAATACACGCTGCTACTATGGTTACAGCAGGTGTATATTTATTAATGCGTTCATCTCCTTTAATAGAATACAGTTCAACTGTGTTATTACTTTGTTTATGATTAGGTGCTATTACTACAGTGTTTAGCTCTCTAATTGGTTTATTCCAACAAGATATTAAGAAAGTTATAGCTTATTCTACTATGAGTCAATTAGGTATGATGGTAATAGCAGTAGGTTTATCATCTTACAATATAGCTTTATTCCATCTTGTTAATCATGCATTGCTTTATAAGTGCATGTAAAATTCGACAAATTGCTGGAAAGTCCTTTATTTATCTTTAAATGAATAATAGATATACTAGGATAACTAGCAGGGAAGTTTTTGTATAATTATACAAAAATATACCTTCAACGACTATACGTCGAAAGTACTGTTTCTCTTACAAAGTAAGGGCGTCTGCTTGGGAGTTTACCTTCCCCCTCTTTTTCAGGGGGTAGTATAGGTAAAAAATTAAAAAGTATTTTGTTTAGTTTTTTTAATCGATACGGAACGATCCCTGCTTAATTAAGCAGGGACCTCCCTCTCCTATGAATTGGAGGGAAGGAGGACTCTTAAGCCGGGTTAAATAGTTATTATTATACAATATTATAATTATTATTTAGATAGTATTATGATATAGTCTAGTCAACTAGGCAACTAGTTATTAAAGTATCTTTTTTTTTAAGATTATTCTAATCATTTTTTTCCGCTCCAAAGGAGGCCCTCACCCTTGCGTCCGTAAGGGTGAGGGCTCTATTTCAGAGAGCTTTACCCCTTACATACATATATGTATGTAAGGGGTTCGGCCCATCCATAAGGATGGAGAGAAGAGCTAAATAAAAAAAAAATAATGTTATGATAAATTGTAATATATTTTTTGTAATTTATGATAGTAATGATGATATGGTTATCTTGTGATAGTATGATTAATAGTAATTTTATAGTTAATAACTATATGATGTAAACAATTATTTGATTATTATCAGATTATTATATCATATTTCATAGTTGTGAGCGGATACAATGTATCCAAATTAATACATTCATTTATAATTCTACATACAAAAACCTTTATACTTTAAAGTATAAATCATTATGTGTAGGTTTACTGCTATCAATGTCTTTCTTCTCTTTTAATAAAAATTTTAGGGTTTGAGATGGTGTCTCTGTCCCGGAGATCAGTGATGATCCAACTAAGAGAAAATCTTCGATTTCTCTATGAACAGAAAGACGATTTTTATCAAGTGATGCTAAAAATAGAGATACGTTAGTTTATAATAATCTAATTATACATTCTTCATTTTCTTCTATATTATCTAATAAAACTATAGGTGGTAAAATGCTTACTGAATTAATACTTCACTTACATAAAGAGAATGTGCATAATATACCTTTATTTTTATCACCTTTAGGTGATAAAGCTTCTAATGATTTAATAAATATGATAAATCTTTTAGCTAAGAAACAGAAAAAATCTAAATTCAAAGGTGATAATCTGTTATTAGAATTTATTAGTAATCATTTAAAGCCTATTATAAGATATAATCTGCATATGTCTCTTAATACTTTTATTCCAATAAAAACCTATAGTATTCCTATTCTTCGTCAGAAAGTAGAAGATGCCGATTGTTCAGGTGTTTATATTTTTGTACATAAATCAGGAAAAATTGGAATAGGTTCTGCTTTATCTTGTCGTGATCGTCTACAAGATCATTTAAACAGTTTCTATGGTCATCGTATTACTACTTTCTTGCATAATTGAATATTAGATAACGGGGGTATTGATTCAGTAAAATGAGCACCTCTTATAACATATGATAATATTTTACAGGAATGATATAGTCATAATTTTGATTCTCCTTTGAGTAGTGGAGGGTCTAAGATTTTGCAAGGCTTTAGTCAATATGTCGCTAGACTTTTAGAACAGTGTATATATACTTATAATAAACCTTTCTTAAATATGTATTCCGAAAATAGAAATATCATATTCTTTAATTTTGAATTTAAACCGGAATATTTGTCTCTAGATTTAAATCATCTACACACATATCAAGCTTGAGGAGATAAGAAAATGACTAAGCTGTTGACTTCATCAAATTCTTTAAATTCTTTAGCTGATAGATTAGGTTTATCTGTTGGTACTATTAGAAATAATCTTAATTGGGAAAAAGGTATTAAGATTACCGACAATGAGTCTGGTAAAAAAACTACTGTTTATTTAACAGAAAAAGGAGCTTCTATTAGAACTAAAGCTCTTACTTCTCAATTAGCTCCTAAGGATTTGTATCCTAAGGTTGAACTTATTAATAGAACACTTTACGATTTAATACCTGGTCGTATTCATGCTATAGATATTAATACTCTTAAAGATTTTGGTAATTACGCTAGTCAACGTGAACTTTGAATAAGTCTAAATCCTAATTCTTTAGATGTGTTTAAGAGTCTAGGTTCATTAGCTAAAGAACGTATCTTTCTTAATAACAGAATTTCTAGATTTATTAATTTAGCTAAACCTGGAGGTATATTTACAGAGTTAGGAAATTTCTATTTATGTAGACATCCTGATTTTTTACCTGGTATGTCTAAAGCTGCCTCAGGCTTATTTGCGGTCAACATTAACACAGGTATTGCAGAATATTTTGAAAATAATTCTCAACTCCTGGATGATCGTCTTACTGTTAGAAACCATAGAAAGAACAATACTGTTTCTAAGAGAGGTTTTAGATATATCAATAAGGATGTATTTATTAATAATTTCCCTAATGCTATACCTGAATTAGGTTTTACATATAACTTAACTCGGGAACAATTAGATAATTTACCTCTAAATGATGATACCTTACTTTAGTATCACCCCTCTCCCTTTTATTCCCTCTATATTTGTTTTGTCCTGTTTCCTAATTAATCTATTTCGTTTATAAAGCACTATTATTCTTAGGAGCAGGTTCAGTAATACATTCTGTAGCTGATAACCAAGATTTTAGAAAATATGGAGGGTTAATCTCTTTCTTACCTTTAACATATTCAGTTATGTTAATAGCTTCTCTTAGTTTAGTAGCTTTCCCTTTTATGACGGGGTTCTATTCTAAAGATCTTATATTAGAGTCTGCATATGGACAATTTTACTTCTCTGGTACTGTGGTATATTTCATAGCTACAATAGGTGCTATGTTTACTACCCTCTACAGTGTTAAAGTATTATATCTTACTTTTTTAACTAATCCTAATGGACCTCTGTCATCTTATAAGGGTGCTCATGAGGGTGACTTATTCTTAAGTATTCCATTAATTATATTAGCAGTGTTCTCTATTTTCTTTGGTTACATAACTAAAGATATCTTTATCGGTCTGGGTTCAGGGTTCTTTTCTGATAATGGTTTATTTATTCATCCTAGTCATGAAATATTACTTGACACTGAGTTTGCAGTACCTACATTTTTTAAATTGTTACCTTTTGTTCTTACTTTAACTCTTAGTGGTTTAGCTATTGTTTTATCTGAATTCTTACCTAAAGTACTTATACAATTCAAGTCTTCAAGATTAGGTTATAATATATTTGGTTTCTTTAACCAACGTTTCTTAATTGAGATGTTTTATAACAAGTATATTACTAATACTGTATTAAAAATTGGTGGTAAAACTACTAAATTTATTGACAAAGGTTCAGTGGAATTAATAGGTCCATATGGATTGGAGAAAGGTTTATTAAATTTAAGTCATAATATAGCTAGTTTAGATACAGGTGTTATTACATCTTATGCTCTATATATCCTTGTGGGATTAATTTTCTACATCACTATTCCATATCTATCATTATTTGATAACAGTATAATATTGATAATCATTTACGGATTATTAAGCATTAAACATATAAAAAAAGTATAATAAACCTTGTTCTCAGTTAAGAAGTGGATCCTATAATGTTTCTTAAAAGTTTATCTCAGCTGGGTAGAAATATATTTATTAATAGTAATAATAAGATACCAACTAGACAATATAGTACTTCTAGATCTTTAACGAGCTTTAATTGATCTTATTCTTTTTGTTGCTTCCCTTCCCTTTTTTTTTGGTTTGATTTTCTTATTTTATAAATAAAATCAAACTAAAAAAAAGGTTAAAGGTGCTTCGCATTGCTTCCTTGTTGCTACCAAATATTAATTACTCTTTAATGGTAAATCTATATTTAAAAATAGATTTTTATACTTTTATTTTTTTTCTTTTATATTTTATTTTTGGTAATCTTTAATCTTATGTTGTTTTTTATCTGTATTTACTTGTGATTTATTTTTATTTATTACTTGTATATGAAAATCCATTAGAACATATTTAGGAAAGAATCCTCTACCTATGCCTCTACCTAAACCTCTACTTATACCTGAAGAAATATCTATACCTGATGGAACAGGATTAATCCTTGTAGGTGTCTTCTGTGAGGTTTATGTAATACTACGTGAAATAGAAAGAATAACTAAACCATCTATGTTTTTTACAGTTAGATGTTGTCGTAGTACGTGTGGGTAATTCTATTCAATTCGGCATTATAGATATTAATGACTTAACAGGCGCTAACTTAAATTTGTTATATTCCCATAATACTAATGTAACAGGTCGGTTGGTTTTAATAAGAGGTGTTAGAGTCTATGCTCTTATGAGTAATTTTTTTTTAATCAATAGATATATACAACGATAACCGTAACCATGTGGGATTCCATTCAAGATCTACTCTTGTAAGTGTTTTATTGAGTTTTCCTTCACCGGTTAGATATCATTGATTATATCTCATTGCCACACGAAATCTTACTATACGAACTGGTGTACATGAGGATGGGGTATGGATTTCTTATATCTTAATCCTGGTATTTTCTCCCTCCTCGCCCCCCCCTCACTGACTTGATGTGTGAATACACACCAGTACAGTGTAGGGGGGCGAGGGGGAGGGAGAGATTAAGCTAGATATCTTTAGGTATTAAAAAATGAGAGGGTAAATTATAGGGGGTTAGGATAGGTAGGCATACATCCTGCATAAGGGGGGGGGGATAATGAACACATAAAAAAAATATATGGCTTTTTTATATGTTGCTTAGTTATGACTTCAGGAATAATATTCTTCTTCTTGGCTCTATTACCTTTAGCATTTATTATTGCTTTCTCTGGATTAGAGTTAGTTCTTATATCAAAGATGCTTTGGAATTACATTAGTTTACTACTAAATAAACATATATAAAAATTCTCTCCCGCCCAAAGGGCCCAAAGGGCCCAAAGGGGGGGAGGGAAAAAAAACTTTATAAGGAAAAAAAATAATTAGCTTTTATGTAACATTTATTATTGTTATATTATTATTAATAAGGTGGACACCTTATTATAAAGTGTATTAATATAGGGTACAGTTATCCAATAATAGTCTATATATATCGGGTACGCCTTTTCATCAAGATCGTGCTTTCTCTACAAGTTCGAAAACTAATTAGCTTATTAGAACTCGAGAGAGTGAGGTCCCTCCTTTGTCCTTTGAGAGCATACTATATTGTTAGGGGGGTGTAGTTAATAAAATTCTTTTTTCTTTTTAAATAATATTTATTTTTTTTTTCGATATGCACACTACTTTATTAGAAAATTACAGTCCGTTAGATCAATTTGAAGTAAGAGACTTATTAAGTCTGGACGCTCCTCTTTTAGGTAATACTCATTTCTCAATAACAAATATAGGGTTATATCTTACAATAGGAGCAACTATTGCTTTCCTTTTTAAAGCATTAGCTACTAATTACAATAGAGTTGTATCTAATAACTGATCAGTTAGTCAAGAAACAATCTATGCAACTGTGCATGGTATAGTAGTTGGTCAAATAAATGGTAGAGAAGGACAAGTATACTTCCCATTTATTTACGCTTTATTTGTTTTCATTTTAGTTAATAACTTGATTGGAATGGTACCATACAGTTTTGCTTCAACTAGCCACTTTATATTAACATTCTCACTTAGTTTCACTATTGTTTTAGGTGCAACTATTTTAGGTTTCCAAAAACACGGTTTAAAATTCTTCTCTTTATTCGTACCTGCTGGATGTCCATTAGCTTTATTACCCTTACTAGTATTGATTGAATTTATCAGTTATTTAGCTAGAAATGTATCTCTTGGACTAAGACTTGCTGCTAACATACTTTCAGGTCATATGCTATTAAATATTTTAAGTGGTTTCACTTATAATATTATGACATCAGGAATAATATTCTTCTTCTTAGCCTTATTACCTTTAGCATTTATTATTGCTTTCTCTGGATTAGAGTTAGCTATAGCATTTATACAAGCTCAAGTTTTCGTAGTTTTAACATGTTCTTACATTAAAGATGCTCTTGAGTTACATTAATTTATTGTTAAATAATTTATAAAAAAATCACATATAAAAATTTACGGTAATAACTAAAAAAAGTTAAATGTAATTTTTAAGTAAATTATTTATTTGTAACTTTTTAAAGGTGATCATTGTTTATAGTAATGGTTACCATATATTACTCTTTGTTTTAATTATTTGTTGACTTACCGCGCGGATATGCGCGGTGTTACTAGAGACTGTTTACTTTCTATAAATAAGGTCCACTTAGGTTACTAATATTTTTAATTTGTTCTTATATTATAGGACTAGTTATTATTGTTGTTGCAATGTTTGGTTCAAAAAATCAATGTTGAGTACTTATGTATACACTGTTCATTTTATTTCTATTAATAACTATTTACTATATAAGGGTCAATTATATTTACTTTTATGAATTAAAAGTTTTAAATGACTTGCAATATTTTAGTTTACCTGGTTTAACTAAATTAACTACAAGACAAGGTTTTTCTCAAGAACAAACAATTTCTCCTGTTGTTAAAAAATTACATCCTTGATGAGTAACAGGTTATACTGATGGAGAGGGTTGTTTTATTATAAATACTCTTAAAGCTAAAACTATTAAAATAGGTTACACTGTTAAACTTAAATATCAAATATCAGTACATCTTAGTCCCCCCGGGGGGCCTCCCCATCCCCCTCCTATAAATAAGCCGGGGACCTCTCCGACCCTTCGAGGAAGGGAAGAAAATTATAGAATTAAACAGCTTGAAAAGCAGCTGGGTTAAAAATATGGCCCTTATTCTATTATAGCAGCAGATAATGGTAGAACACAAAGGATGTTTAGAGACATTAAAAATTTATGTGATTATATCGATGTTGGATATAAAGAAGGTTTAAGAGCGATGGTTAAAGAAGAATCTCTTAATGGATATACATTCAAAGTTGTATCCTGAACTAATACATAGGAATCTTCTATTTATAATAACGATTCCTTTTTCTAAGGACTATTCCTTTTCTCAGGTTTCCTTTATATAAAGGTTTAAATTCCTTTATGTGATTATCCCTCCCTCCCAGAATCACATAAAAAAAAAGGATACATAAAAAAAAAATTAAAAAAATATAAAATTTTTTTTACTGCGTGCTTAAGCAAGGGGAGGGCTAACTTGTTCTTGTTAATAGAGAGGGAACTTTATACAGTGTAGACAAGGATCCCTCTTTTTATTAGCTTCCACTCCATTTCATTTTACTAACCAGCCTTTTTAATATTTTAAATATTAAAAAGCCTTGCCTTCAGCAAGGCGTAGGCAAGACCTCCTGGGGTAAGTAAGTAGGGCTAGCTTAATTAGTTTCACTTTATTATGTCTATTTTAACTGAATCAATCTCTCTTAAAAAATTATTTAGATTATTTCAATATAGAATTTAATAAGGATGAGATCAGCTTTAGAAATATTAAAGTACGATGGTTCAGTAACACCAACGTATAAGGCTCGTATATTTATAATGATTAGTGATAATCTACGATTATTCAATGACAATGATGGTAGTATAAGCCCATTAAATAACTTGGTGGGTTGTTCACCAGTAAAAGATATATATATATCAATGTGCTTTAAATCTATTTGTAAATAATCTACCTAAAGCGTAGGTCTATTATAAAACATCCTCTGGCCAAGTCGGCTCCAACACTTCTATACTCCTCCCCTTATATAACACCTCTCCTTTCCTTTCGCTCCCCCCCCTCATCACCTCTGCAGTAATGCAGAGGGAGGTCTAAAGGAGGAGGGGCCCGAATAGTTGGAGCCGGGAGGGAAAAGTTGGTAACGTTAACCTTAAGTATTATAGTAATCAGGGTATAGCTATAAAAGCGTTTATACGAGGTATCTTTGCTAATACTTATAATATAGATAATAGCTATTTTAATAAATATAGTGATATAGTGGATTTTATCAAAGGGGTATAAACAAACTTATAAAATAACTGAAAATAGTATAGCTCTGTTAAAACATAGACCAGTTAATTATAGAAAAATACCAATAGATGTTCTTATAATAAACGTCACGGTAATCTAGTCCGTTATCATCTTTCAGTAAGGTGGGAATGCAGCTTTTAATGTTAATTTTGGATTAAATAAATTTAATAATGTTAGCAAATTTTTAATTATTGTATATAATTTTTTTTTTTCTATTGTTAACTATACAACCTTTATATAAATATTTGTGATACAAATTGCAACATGTTATTTAACATAGGGAAGTCCGTTGCTAGATAAATACATATTTAAGATAAATGAGGTAAAAGCTTTGGTCTCTAACAGAAAATAAATTTCATATAACATATTATTCTCCATCAGTTATTTTTTTTTGTACTTTTTTATTATTTAAGAATAAAATAATATATTTAATAAAAAAATGATGGAGGAATGAAAGTATTATATGTAAGCGAACCGACAAGCCTATATTAAGCCTTTTTTTTAGATGAATAAGCATAAACAGGAACCGGCTTAATTGTATCCATTTATATAATATATACAGGTTTATTAGTATTTAATTCCTTTTTATATTTTTTTTCTACCCTTAATTATCATTCCTCCATCATTTTTATATACATAAAAATGATGGAGCCGGGACAGAAAAGTTAGGTAGAAGGGAGACCCCCTTAGATATTTCTAAGTTAGGGGTAGGGCTAGCCAAAAAAAATACAAAAGTGTAATAAAGTATTAAGATTTAATATATATTAAATCTTTAATTGACATTTACTATTCTCATATATTAATAGTGGTTTCTCCCCCCCCCCTTCTCCATATTACTGATTGGTGCTTAAAGGTGTAATTTAAGTAGAATAACTATATGTGTTACAGTATCTTCCCTGTTCAACTCAGGGCGCCTTTGTCTTTTATTTCAAATATTAAAAATTTTTAACTTATTAATGAATAATTTTCTAATCTATTTTTTATAGATACAATTATTATTAACCTAATTTTTTCCCTTTGATTTTTATAAAATGTACTGCCCGGGCCCGGCCACTTAGCTTTTTAAAATGTATTATTCTATACCTAGATCATAAATACGTTTTTATATAAGACATCTTAATATAAAGGGAGATCTCCTGTCAGCAAAAATACTTTTCCCACCTCCAACACTTCTGTCAATAAGGCCTCCTCCTTTAGACCCCTTTATCACCTATGCAGTAATGCAGAGGTGCAGAAGGGGGGAGCGAAAGGAGAGGTGAGCAACACCTTGTTGGGAGGAGTATAGAAGTGTTGGAGGAGAGTTAGTTTAGGTTTCTTTGTGTTCTTCTAGTTATACATTAGTGTATAACTCCTCTACCCCCCCCCTCTATTTTTTTAGTATATTTTTATCCTTTTTTTAGTTTTATTTTATAAAATAAAAAAATAAATACAAAAAAAAGGAAGTAATAAAAATAACTAAAAAAAATAAAGGGGGGGGCGGACTCTCAAGCCTGGGTAATACATTATTATAAAAATAAAGGAAAA
>NW_023336556.1:0-82243 GCF_012971845.1 Lasiodiplodia theobromae | reverse complement strand
TAGAAATTAATTTTTTTTATAATAAATAATATTTTTAAGTCTTTTTACTATTATAAAAAAATAAAAAATAAATAAATTTTAGTCGTTATTAACGTTTTCTTATATAAAAAAAAAGTTAATTTTTAAAATCTTTTTAACTAAATAAGTTAATATTTTTATTATAAACTTTTTATTTTTTTATTAAAATTAGTAAATTTAAATCTTAATAGTATTATAAATATTAAAAAATATTTATATTTCTTATTACGTTAAGAGTTTTATATTATTATAAAATTTTAAATATATATTATTTAGATTTAAGTATACTATTTAAACTATAATACTACTAAATATATACGATTTTATATTTACTTTTTATAGTTGTTACGAAATTAAAATACGGGTTAAGCGGCGTAGTAGAACTTATAGACGAACCGAATTATCTTATACTAAAACCCCGGACGTATCTAATCTATTTTAGATAGCTAATAGCCTAACCCTACGAAGCAGATCTTTCTTAGTTATTAGCTACTCTACTATCTATACTAATACTATAGTCTAGCTAACTAGCGGCTAATTATAGTATATAGAATATACTTACTTATAGTAGATAGAACCTTCGTAGTTAATTTTAATCCTTATCTCGCACCTCTCTTATTATCTTTTCTATCTAACTACGACTACTATTCTTTATATATAGTATTTAGTAATATTCTAGATAGCGGTAGTAAACCCTTAACGCTATAAACCTCCCCGACGTTCTTATCTTACTACTCTTTCGAGTCCTAGCGTAATACTTTAACTACTACCTTATAGATACTAAAGATAAGATTACTCTATTACTAACTATAACAATCTAGACTAAAATTCGTACTTTTTTTCCGGACGCGGAGGACTAAGTACGTAATATCCGACCTAGCATCTCTAGAAACCCCGATATAGAAACACGTATACTTATCTCGGAGGCCTACGCATTAGAAATCGCGTCTCTTTCCCGCGATATTAGTAGACTATAGCTACTTCTAAACGTACTAGAAGACTATATATACGTTCTTCTAGAATACTTTATTAGAAGGTAGGCCTTTACGGTTAACCGTACTATAAGAATTCCGAAACCTACGCCATCTATCGAGCCGGTCCCGATCTAAACCCCTAATCTAAAATTTAAGATTAAGAAACTAGATATCTTTAACGGGACTAGAGAAAAATTAGACGAATTTCTACGATAACTATAAACCTACTTCTACTTATTTAAGATAGTCTTTTAGAATAACTCTTAAAAAATTTTCTTTACTAGATTATATCTCCGTAGTAATACTATCTATTAGTTTAAACCCTACTAAGAAGACTTTAGTAAACTAGACTAATACGAGAAAACTATAGAGTTATTTTATAACTTTAATAACTTCGCTAAGACACTCCGAGAAACCTTCGAGAATAAAGACTAGTATTAAGACGCCGCCTACTAAATCTAGACCCTTAAACAAACCGACTTCGCCGCAATCTATACTATCTAGTTCCGACTCTACGCCTCTTAACTTTAATAGCCCAACAACGTTCTTAAAATATTATATTATAAAGGACTAAAGAATTATATTAAGAACAAATTCGCTAGAACTAAGCTATCTAATTTATATTAGAAGGTAGTTCGTATCGCTATTTAACTCGATACTCGGCTATACGACCGTTATAGAGAGACGATCTAGTCGAACCGCCTTATAGCCAACTCTAGCTAATTCTAGAACACTACGAGTCCCGGCGAATCTATAAATCTCGATAGCGTTAGACGTAACGGGCCTCTATTCTAAGAAGAAAAGAACTAACGCCGTAAGAAAGATCTATATCTTCGCTGCGATAAAAAGAAATACTACGCCCGCTAATATAAAGGTGGTAATAAGCTAACACGCTAAACCTTAGCTATATAAGTAACGAAAGTAGAGGACTTCTACGATAAGTAGTATTAGACCGATTATATTAATAACGAATATAAAAGCTACCGCGAATTAAAGAAAACTAATAGATACTAGCCGAAGATAAAAAACTAAGTAAGCCTCTAACCTAGAGGCGGGTAGAAGCGTAGCTCCCGGCGCCCCTTTAGATAACCGTAATAACGACCGGTAATACTAAAAAAAAACTCTCTTACGTATATACTACGGACGATAAAGAACTCTTAGCCGAGTATATTAAGTATCTTATTATTAATATACTCGCTAATAAACGCTAAGCCCGCGTTTTAATCGACTTAGCTAATAGAGATAATTATATTAACCCCCACTTTATAGAAAAATATAATATTAGATTCCGAGAAAAGAAACATCCCTACGAACTTATTATCGTAGATGGTTTATCTAATATATATAGAGAAGAATTAATACTTATAGAGACTTAAGAACTCATACTAGTTAGAGAAAAACACCGAGAAAGAATATACTTAGACATTATAAAAACCCCCGGGTATAATATTATTTTAGAACGTCTCTAGCTTTGAAAATAGAAACTATATATCGACTAAGAATTTAAAGAAGTAAAGTTTAGGTTTAGAGAAAAGAACGAGACGCGGTAGCTATTTAGTATTATAGCGGCGTTAGTATAACTCTAAGTAATCTAGAGCGAGCTAATATAGATTAGTAAGATCTCTAAGAAAGCTTTTAGAAAAGAAGTTAAAAACGATACCCCTACTAGAATCTTTTAGATACGCGTTATCCCCTAAAAAATTAAGATCGAGACCTAATAACCGCTAGAGATTCGATAAGTCTATAAAATTATTTACCTCTCTAGAAAACGAATAATTAGTCTCTAGAAACTCTAAGACTCTCGAGAACGTATAAAATACGACCTTCGGTAAATCAGCGCTACTAATATTGAGAACCCTCTAGACTAAGTATTTCTATAATACTACGAGTTCGACCTCTTTAGAAAAAAAATAAGCGAAGACGTTTTACCCGAATACTAACTATAAAATTACGAGATACCCCTAATACTAGAAACTACGTCTAAGTTCGGGCCCTTATACTTTATATCTAAAAAAGAACTTTAAGTACTTAAGAAATATATCGAAACCTATCTAAGAAAAGGCTATATACGACTATTCTAGTCCTCAGCGGCCTTCTCTATTCTATTTATACTAAAACTAGACGGAAAATTACGGCTATATATAGACTACTAAGCTCTAAACGATATAACTATTAAGAACTAATACCCTCTACCCCGTATTAACGAACTACGCGACCGACTACGAAAAGCTAAATACTTTACTAAGCTAGACCTTAGAGACGGCTATTATCTAATTCGAATTAAAAAGAAAGAAGAATAGAAAACGGCGTGATAAAGCCGCTTCGAACTATTTAAATATCTAGTTATACTCTTCGAACTTACTAACGCTTCTACCACCTTCTAAACTATAATTAATAACACCCTCTAAGAATA
Source organism: Lasiodiplodia theobromae (assembly GCF_012971845.1). Taxonomy (NCBI): domain Eukaryota; kingdom Fungi; phylum Ascomycota; class Dothideomycetes; order Botryosphaeriales; family Botryosphaeriaceae; genus Lasiodiplodia; species Lasiodiplodia theobromae. The sequence goes on along the minus strand of NW_023336556.1, from coordinate 78,838 downwards.
TCTAGACGTCTTCTATACGGTCTATCTCGACGATATTCTTATCTACTTTAAAACTCTAGAAGAATACTAGAAACACGTAAAAAAAGTACTTAGAAAGCTATAGAAGAGAAAGCTATAAGTTAAGCCCGAAAAATGCGCGTTTTACGTTTAAGAAGTAGAGTTTCTAGAATTTATTATTCGATTTAACGAGATTATAATAGACTCTAAGAAAGTAGAATCTATTCTTAGCTAGTCCGTATCTAAGAACCTTTAAGAAGTTTAATTCTTCTTAGATTTCGCTAACTTCTACCGCCGATTTATTAAGGACTACGCTAAGTTAGCTAAACCTCTAACCCGTCTTATCTAAAAGAATACCCGCTTTAATTAGTAAAAAATATAATAAGAAGCCTTCGAACGGCTTAAAAGAGTATTTATAAAAGTACTAGTCCTCGCCCTTTTCGATCTAGATAAGTCTATCTATCTAGAAATAAATATATTTAACTACGCTATTAGAGTCTATCTTAGCTAGCTAGACGACTAAGAACGGCTCTACTTCGTAGCTTTCTACTCTAAAAAAATATTTTCGGCTAAACTTAATTACGATATCTATAATAAGAAGCTTTTCGCTATCGTTATCGCCTTTAAGAAATAGAGATACTATCTTAAAGAAATAAATTTTAAAATAACGGTATACTCGGACTACTAAAATCTAGGCGCCTTTATAACTATAAAAATTCTTAACTAAAGACAGATTAGATAGGCGAAACAACTCGCCTTTTTTAACTTTAAAATTATTTACTAAAAAGAAACCAAGAATAGAAAGACCGACGCCCTTAGTCGGCGATACGACTATATTCTTAACTAACTAGAGTTATCTCTAGCGCTTTTAAAATAGAATAAGAAGAGAAATATTAAACTTAACTAACTCTAATTAGAACTTACGATAATTCGCCTCTTAGTCCCGGTTACTCAAAGCTAAGCGAGAAATCTTTAATTTTAGAAAGAACCTCTTAGACTTTAAAGACCTCTAGAAACTATAAACCCCTAGAAACTAGTTTCTAGAAGTATAATACTTCTAAAATCTAGTTTTTTAGAGATACTAAGCGCCTAGAAGTCGACCTCTTCTAAAAGTATAAATCTAGAAAGATAACCCTTCTAAAAAAAATCTTCGGAGGTAAATACTTTAGAAGTATAACTAATCTAGAAAGAAAGCCCTAGAAACTAAGTCCTAAAAAACTATAGCTTCTAGAAGACCCTCTTCGAAAACCTAGGCGTATAAGAAAATAAGGGCCCTTAAGAAAATAACTTCTTACTTTTAATATAGAAAGAGTATATTTAGACAGTCTACGAAAACGATACTATAGTATAGTAACTATTAAAATAAATTTACGACTATCTAGAAGAAGACTCTAATCTTATACTAAGCCCGAAAGAGACTATTCTCTTTAAAGAACTAGTCTACGTCTCTTAACGACTTCGACGATAACTTATTAAAAAAATCTACGCTACTTTAGCACACGACTATAGAGATATTAATCCTATAATAGAAAGAATTAAAAGAGTATTCTATATACCGTACCTTAGAAAGCGAGTACGATAGTACCTCGTAGACTACGAAGATTACGCCCGAAATAAAGTAGTACGATACGCTCCCTACGAGAAGCTATAGCTAATTATATCTCTCGACTAACCGTAGAAATTTATCTCTTTAGACTTTATTACTAAGCTACTAAAATCTAAAGAGCTACTTATTAGAGTATACTACGACGTAATTCTAGTTATTATCGATAAACTATTTAAATAGAAGTATTTTATTTCCTATAAGAAAGTCTTAGAAGTCTTCGAGCTAGTCTATATCTTTCTAAGATACATCTTTATAAACTACGAAATACCGAAAATAATTATCTTTAACCGCGATACCCGCTTTCGCGCTCGATTCTAGTAAACCTTAATAAATAAATTAGAAACGACGTATAAGCTATCTACTATCTTTTATCTCTAGATAGACGATTAGACGAAACGACTTAATTAAACCTTAGAAGAATATCTATAAAGCTACGTAAACTACTAGTAAAATAACTAGATAGAACTTCTACCTCTAGTATAGTTCGCTTATAATAGTATACTAGTAGAAACTATCTAAGAAACGCCGTTCTATATTAACTTTAGATTCGATTTTCGTATCTACAAAGAGCCGATTCTATAAGAAAACATCGTATAAAAAGAAATACTCTAGACGGAACAGCTTAAAGAACTATACTAAAGCCTAGCCCAAGATATAGAATTTATTAACTACTATATAGCTATATACTATAACCGTAGACGCTAGAAGCCGCCGCCCTTAGAGAAGAGAGATAAAGTCTAGCTTCTTACTAGAAACCTTAAAACTAAACGATCGAGCTCTAAATTAGATTATAAAAAAATCGGTCCCTTCGAAATTAAATAAAAACTTTCTTCTATTATCTATAAACTTAAATTATCTAAAAATATACGCCGAAGCCCCGTCTTCTATATAGTACTTCTTAAACTAGTACTATAAAACGCCTAAATACTAGAATACCTCGAGAGAGAAATCTAGTTCGAAGACGTATAAGAATAGAACGTCGAAAAAATCCTAGATAGTAAATAGAACCCCGATAATTAGCTTAAGTATCTTATTAAGTAGAAAAACTACGACGACTTAGAAAACATCTAGAAGCCCTTACTAAATCTTAACTATCTAGAACTTCTTAAAGACTTTTATTAGTAAAACCCGAACCGTTTAGACCTAGAGTATTCTTTTACGACGTAAAACTCGAAGAAGAAGTTAGAGACATCTAAAACCGATTAATAGAAGTCTATTAAGAAATTACGTTATTAGTAGCTACTACGTTACCGCTAGACCTGCTAAGCTAGTACGGTATAGCCCCCTCGTCTAAAGCCTCGGAAACGTTACGAGAAGAACGACTTTTCCGAATAGTAGTCTTTCGTTCTATCTACTCTTTCTACTCTAACTACCGCATCTTATAAGAGAATAGATCTATATTACGCTACTTTACGAACCGAAGTAATAAACGTAACTAACGCTTCTTCTACTAACGAACCCGTAACCGCTTTACCATATAACTAGCGTGCTAGACTATTACTAACGCCGCCTAAGCCGCCGCGTTAGCGGCAGCTATAGCAGCATTAGCGGCCTTCTTATTCTAATTAATCTTTATAGCCACCTCTTTAAGCTAACGCTCTAACTTCTTACGAGCTCGATTTAAGCGCTAAACTAGTAATAAATCGTTAGCTATTACTAAAGAAAAAAGAAAGCCCCTACTTATACTCGGTATTAATCGAAGAAGCTATCGCCTCGTACGATATAAGACCTCTTTTAGTATATCTAAAATAAGTCGAATAAAAGAAAGTAGTGTAATAAACTAAATCTAAACGAACGTAGTAAGTATAAAAGAAAGCCGCGAAGACTCTACAATAACGGACTATAATATACTAGACTAAAGTAATATAACGCTAGGTGCGAGCTAAAACTATAATAAGAAATTAGTACTTCTAACGTAAAACCTAAGAAGATATATCTACTTATAAGAAAGCTTTCGGGCCGAAAGCTATCTAGAGAAAGAATAGTATTACGAAATTAGAATGCGGGTTAAGCGGCGTAGTAGAACTTATAGACGGATCAGATCATCTTATATCGAAACCCCGAACGTATCTAATCTATTTTAGATGGCTAATAGTCTAATTCTACGAAGCAGATCTTCCTTAGCTATTAGCTACCCCACTATCTATACTAATACTATAGTCTAGCCAACCAGCGGCTAATTATAGTATATAGAATACATTTACTTATAGTAGATAGAACCTTCGTAGTTAATTCTAATCCTTGTCTCGCACCCCTCTTATTGTCTTTTCTACCTAACTACGGCTACTATTCTTTATATATAGTATTTAGTAATATTCTAAATAGCGGTAGTAAACTCTTAACGCTGTAAACCTCTTCGACGTTCTTATCTTACTACTCTTCTAAGTTCTAGCGTAATAATAGTATTAAAACTTAAATATATACTAAAATATTTACGCTACTACGTAAGATCTTTTATTTAATAAATATTATTTATAAGTAATATAAATATAATATTTATATCTATTATTATTTTACTAAAAGCGATAATATTAATAATAATACTAATTATAATACTAATTAAACTATTAATAACGATTCTAGAAGTAATTTAAATAACTTTAATAATAATTTAAGCGATTTAAGTAGTAATTTAAATAGTAATCTAAGTAGTAATTTAAATAATAATTTAAATAATAATCTAAGTAGTAATTTAAGTAGTATTTTTAGTAATAATCTATTTTATTACTTTATATTATAAAATATTTATAGAAGAATAGAAGTTAAAAACGTAGTACTAAGTAAATCTTCGCGTTAAAAATCGATAACTACGCTTATTACTTAGTACTACTATTAATAGTTATAACGCTAAAACTATATTCTTATAAATATAACCGTCTATTATAATTTATTTTTATATAACGGTTAGAAATTACGGTTATAAGATAAATATTTTCTTATATATATAGTATACTTATTTATAGTAGATAAAATCTTCGTAGTTAATTTTAATTATTATCTTATATCTCTTTTATTATCTTCTCTATTTAACTATAACTACTATTCTTTATATTTAGTATCTAGTAATATTTTAAATAGTAGTAGTAAATTTTTAATACTATAAATCTTTTTAACGTTTTTATCTTATTCTTCTTTCTAAGTTTTAGTATAATACTTTAACTACTATTTTATAAATACTAAAGATAAGATTATTCTACTATTAACTATAATAATCTAGACTAAAATTTATATCTTTCTTTTAAACGCGAAGAACTAAGTACGTAATATTTAATCTAGTATCTCTAGAAATCTTAATATAAAAATATATATACTTATCTTAAAAGCCTACGTATTAAAGATTACGTTTTTTTTTTATAATATTAGTAGACTATAACTACTTTTAAACGTATTAAAAGACTATATATACGTTCTTCTAAAATACTTTATTAGAAAATAGATCTTTATAATTAACTATATTATAAAAATTTTAAAATCTATACTATTTATTAAGTTAGTTTTAGCTTAAACCTTTAATCTAAAATTTAAGATTAAAAAACTAAATATCTTTAACGGGACTAAAAGAAAATTAGATAAATTTTTATAATAACTATAAATCTACTTCTACTTATTTAAGATAGTCTTTTAGAATAACTTCTAAAAAATCTTCTTTATTAGATTATATCTTTATAGTAATACTATTTATTAGTTTAAACTCTACTAAAAAGACTTTAGTAAATTAGACTAGTATAAAAAAACTATAAAGTTATTTTATAACTTTAATAACTTTATTAAAATACTTTAAGAAATCTTTAAAGATAAAAACTAGTATTAAAATATCGTCTACTAAATTTAGACTCTTAAATAAACTAGCTTTATTATAATCTATACTATCTAGTTCTAACTTTATATCTTTTAACTTTAATAGTCTAATAATATTTTTAAAATATTATATTACGAAGAACTAAAGAACTATATTAAAAATAAATTCGCTAAAACTAAGCTACTTAATTTATACTAAAAGATAGTTTATATTATTATCTAACTTAATACTTAACTATATAACTATTATAGAAAAATAACTCGATTAATCCGCTTTATAGCTAACTTTAACTAACTTTAAAATACTTTAAGCTCTAATAAATCTATAAATCTTAATAACGCTAGATATAATAAGCCTCTATCTTAAGAAAAAAAGATTAATACTATAAGAAAAATTTATATCTTTACTATAATAAAAAGAAATACTACGCCCGCTAATATAAAGACGATAATAAAATAATATACTAAATCTTAGCTATATAAGTAGTAAAAGTAGAGAACTTCTATAATAAGTAGTATTAAATCGATTATATTAATAATAAATATAAAAGCTATCGTAAACTAAAAAAAACTAATAAATACTAGCTAAAAATAAAAAACTAAATAAGTCTCTAATTTAGAGATAGATAAAGACGTAGTCTTTAGCGTCTCTTTAGATAATTATAATAATAATTAATAATATTAAAGAAAAACTCTTTTATACGTATATTATAAACGATAAAAAACTTCTAGCTAAGTATATTAAGTACTTTATTATTAATATATTTATTAATAGACGCTAAGTCCGTATTTTAATCGACTTAGCTAATAAAAATAATTATATTAACTTTTACTTTATAAAAAAATATAATATTAGATTTTAAGAAAAAAAATATCTTTATAAACTTATTATTATAGACGGTTTATCTAGTATATATAGAGAAGAATTAATACTTATAAAAATTTAAAAACTTATACTAGCTAGAGAAAAATACTAAGAAAAAATATACTTAAATATTATAAAAACCTTTAGATATAATATTATTTTAGAACGTCTTTAGCTTTAAAAATAAAAATTCTATATTAACTAAAAATTTAAAGAAGTAAAGTTTAAATCTAGAAAAAAATACGAAACGTAGTAGCTATTTAGTACTTTAGTAGCGTTAATATAACTCTAAGTAATTTAAAGTAAGTATTACGCTAAGACTTAAAAAGAAGTAAGATAGAGACGTTAAAGAAGAATATAGCGTTAAAGATTTACTATCGCTATTTAGAATATTACTAGATACTATATATAAAAGATAATAGTCGTAGTTAGATAGAAAAGATAATAAGAGGGATATAAGATAATAATTAGAATTAACTATAAAGATTCTATCTACTATAAATAAGTATACTATATATATAAGAAAATATTTATTTTATAATCGTAATTTCTAACCGTTATATAGAGATAGATTATAATAAATAGTTATATTTATAAAAATATAGTCTTAGCGTTATAATTATTAGTAGTAGTACTAAGTAATAAGCGTAGTTACTAATTCTTAGCGCGGAAATTCGCTTAGCGCCGCGTTTCTAACTTTTATTCTTTTATAAATATTTTATAATAGCGAGCTAATATAAATTAGTAAGATTTTTAAGAAGATTCTTAGAAAAGAGATTAAAAATAATATTTCTATTAAAATCTTCTAAATATATACTACTTTTTAAAGAATTAAGATTAAAATCTAATAATCTTTAAAAGTCTAATAAGTTTATAAAATCGTTTATCTTTTTAAAAAATAAATTATTAGTCTTTAAAAACTTTAAAACTCTTAAAAGTATATAAAATATAATCTATAATAAATTAGTACTACTAATATTAAAAATTCTCTAGACTATATATCTCTATAATATTATAAGTTTAATCTCTTTAAGAAAAAAATAAGCGAGAATACTTTATTTAAATACTAACTATAAAATTATAAAATACTTTTAATACTAAAAACTACGTTTAAGTTTAAACTTTTATACTCTATATCTAAAAAAAACTTTAAATATTTAAAAAATATATTAAAATCTATCTAAAAAAGAGTTATATATAACTATTTTAGTTTTTAATAATCTTTTCTATTCTATTTATACTAAAACTAAACGAAAAATTACGACTATATATAAACTATTAAGCTTTAAATAATATTACTATTAAAAACTAGTATTTTCTACTTCGTATTAATAAACTACGCGACCGACTATAAAAAACTAAATATTTTACTAAGCTAGATTTTAGAGACGATTACTATTTAATTTAAATTAAAAAGAAGAAAGAATAAAAAATAGCGTAGCGAAGTTAATTTAAACTATTTAAATATTTAGTTATATTCTTTAAACTTACTAACGTTTCTATTATCTTTTAAGCTATAATTAATAATATTCTCTAGAAATATCTAAACGTCTTTTATATAATCTATCTTAATAATATTTTTATCTACTTTAAAACTCTAAAAAAATATTAAAAATATATAAAAAAAGTACTTAAAAAGCTATAAAAAAAAAGCTATAAGTTAAGTCTAAAAAATACGCGTTTTATATTTAAAAAGTAGAGTTTTTAAAATTTATTATTTAATCTAATAAAATTATAATAAACTTTAAAAAAGTAGAATTTATTTTTAGCTAGTCTATATCTAAAAATCTTTAAGAAGTTTAATTCTTTTTAGATTTTACTAACTTTTATTAATAGTTTATTAAAGACTACGCTAAGTTAGCTAAATCTTTAATTCATCTTATTTATAAAAATACTCGCTTTAACTAGTAAAAAATATAATAAAAAGTCTTTAAACTACTTAAAAGAGCGTTTATAAAAGTACTAGTTCTCGCTTTTTTTAACTTAAATAAGTCTATTTATTTAAAAATAAATATATTTAATTATACTATTAAAGTTTATCTTAGCTAACTAGACGACTAAGAATAACTTTATTTTATAGTCTTCTACTTTAGAAAAATATCTTTAATAGAGCTTAATTACGATATCTATAATAAGAAATTTTTTATTATTATTATCGTTTTTAAAAAATAAAGATACTATTTTAAAGAGATAAATTTTAAAATAATAATATACTTAAACTACTAAAATCTAAACGTCTTTATAACTATAAAAATTCTTAATTAAAGATAAATTAGATAGATAAAATAATTTATCTTCTTTAATTTTAAGATTATTTATTAAAAAAAAACTAAAAATAAAAAAGCTAATATTCTTAGCTAACGATATAACTATACTTTTAACTAACTAAAACTATCTTTAGCGCTTTTAAAATAAAATAAAAAAAAATATTAAACTTAATTAACTCTAACTAAAACTTATAATAATTTATCTTTTAGTTTTAATTACTTAAAGCTAAATAAGAAGTCTTTAATTTTAAAAAAAGTCTTTTAGACCTTAAAAAACTCTAGAAACTATAAATTTTTAGAAGTTAATTTTTAGAAATATAATACTTTTAAAACTTTATTTTTTAGAGATATTAAACTTTTAAAAATTAATCTCTTCTAGAAGTATAAATTTAAAAAAATAATTTTACTAAAAGAAATCTTTAAAGATAAATATTTTAAAAGTATATTTAGTCTAGAAAAAAAATTTTAAAAACTAAATTTTAAAAACTAATAACTTTTAAAAAACTCTTTTTAAAAATCTAAACGTATAAAAAAATAAGAATCTCTAAGAAAATAATTTTTTACTTTTAATATAAAAAGAATATATTTAAATAGTCTATAAAAACGATACTATAGTATAATAACTATTAAATTAAATTTATAACTACTTAAAAAAAAACTTTAATCTTATACTAAGCTTAAAAAAGACTATTCTCTTTAAAAAACTAGTTTATATCTCTTAATAACTTTAATAATAACTTATTAAAAAAAATCTACGCTATTTTAGTATATAGCTATAAAAATACTAACTCTATAATAAAAAGAATTAAAAGAGTATTTTATATATTATATCTTAAAAAGCGAGTATAATAGTATTTTATAGACTATAAAGATTATACTTAAAATAAAGTAGTATAATACGCTCTTTATAAAAAGCTATAGCTAATTATATCTTTTAATTAACTCTAGAAATTTATTTTTTTAAACTTTATTACTAAGCTATTAAAATTTAAAAAGCTATTTATAAAAGTACGCTATAATATAATTCTAGTTATTACTAATAGACTATTTAAATAGAAGTATTTTATTCTCTATAAAAAAGTCTTAAAAGTCTTTAAACTAGTCTATATCTTTCTAAGATATATCTTTATAAACTATAAAATACTAGAAATAATTATCTCTAATTATAATATCTACTTTTACGCTTAATTCTAGTAAATCTTAATAAATAAATTAAAAACGACGTATAAGCTATTTACTATTTTCTACTTCTAAATAAATAGTTAAATAAAATAATTTAACTAAATCTTAAAAAAATATCTATAAAGCTATATAAACTACTAGTAAAATAATTAAGTAGAACTTTTACTTCTAGTATAATTTACTTATAATAGTATACTAGTAGAAATTATCTAAAAAACGTCGTTTTATATTATAGTAGTAGAAGATATATAGATAGTTAGCTTTTACTTTTATTACTTATAAGAATAGTCTAGCTAGATAAAATTTTAGTCTTCTAGATTAGATTTATATAGATATAAAAATACGAATATAAAAGTAGCTTTTTATAGATAGCTTATAATAATAATAATTTACTCTTCTTTACTTCTACTTATTTTAGTCTTATTAATACTATTTTTTATCTTTAGTCTTTTTATTTTAATATATTTACTATTATAATTAATTATTCTAAATTCTATTTAAACGTTTTATCTCTTATTAACGTTAACTTTAAATTTAAGTTTTAAGTTTATAAAGAACTAATTTTATAAGAAAATATTATATAAAAAGAAATACTCTAGATAGAATAGCTAAAAGAACTATACTAAAGTCTAATTTAAGATATAAAATTTATTAACTATTATATAGCTATATACTATAATTATAAATACTAAAAGCCGTCGCCTCTAAAAAAAAGAGATAAAGTTTAGCTTTTTACTAAAAACCTTAAAACTAAATAACTAAGCTCTAAATTAAATTATAAAAAAATTAATCTCTTTAAAATTAAATAAAAACTTTTTTCTATTATTTATAAACTTAAATTATTTAAAAATATACGCTAAAGCTCTATTTTTTATATAGTACTTTTTAAATTAGTACTATAAAACGTTTAAATACTAAAATATCTTAAGAGAGAAATCTAGTTTAAAAATATATAAAAATAAAACGTTAAAAAAATTTTAGATAGTAAATAGAACTTTAATAATTAGCTTAAGTATTTTATTAAGTAGAAAAATTATAACGATTTAAAAAATATCTAAAAACTTTTATTAAATCTTAACTATTTAGAACTTTTTAAGAACTTTTATTAATAAAATCTAAACTAACTAGATCTAAAGTATTTTTTTATAATATAAAATTTAAAGAAGAAGTTAGAGATATTTAAAACTAATTTATAAAAATTTATTAAAAAACTACGCTATTAACGTTTACTATATTACTATTAAATCTACTAAATAAATATAGCGTAGTCTTACTATTTAAATCTATAAAAATATCTTAAGAAAAGCGATCTTTTTAAATAGTAGTCTTTCTTTTAATACGTTTCTTCGTCTTTAAAGTAGATATTTTTTAAGTAAATAAAGTAGCGTTTCGCTATTCTATATATTATAAAAGACGCTAAATCTATTACTTTCTTTACTAAGTATTATAAAACTAATAAGCTATAGTTTTTATAGCTAGAGTAGCTTAAAAAGTAGTCTTTACTATCTAATCTACCGTCTTAGTCGTAGTATTAATATTTTTCTCTTCTATAACTACTTAACTCTTCGTCTATTTTAACTACTAAAGTAAGTTAATATAAGTACGATTTAAGCGACGAATTAAAAACTAGTTAAAACCGCTAATAATAATAAAGATTATCTTATACTCTAAATCTAAAGAACTCGCTATAGCGTTATATAATATATAGTCTATAATAGTATAGTAAGAATAAGTAGAATAAAACTTAGCGATAATATAAAAAGATCTCTCTTACTACTAATAATAATAATAAAATATATTAGTATACTAGTTTTACGTCTTAATACGCTAAGCTTAATAATAATAATAAAAAGTATAAGTAAAAAATATCTTAGAACTAAAGAAAAAAGAATAAGAATAAAAGTAGTATATTTTATAAAAGCTTTTAAACTAAAAGCTATCTAGAAAAAAGATAGTATTATAAAATATTTATAAAAAAATAGAAGTTAGAAACGCGGCGCTAAGCGAATTTCCGCGCTAAGAATTAATAATTACGCTTATTACTTAGTACTACTACTAACGATTATAACGCTAAGACTATACTCTTATAAATATAACCGTCTATTATAATTTATCTCTATATAATAGTTAGAAATTATAATTATAAGATAAATATTTTCTTATATATATAGTATACTTATTTATAGTAGATAGAATCTTCGTAGTTAATTTTAATTATTATCTTATACCTCTCTTATTATCTTTTTTATCTAACTATAACTACTATTCTCTATATTTAGTATCTAGTAATATTCTAAATAGCGATAATAAACTTTTAACGCTATAGATCTTTCTAACGTTCTTATTTTACTTCTCTTTTTAAGTTTTAGTATAATATTTTAAGAGCTACTTTTACGCGTTTATTATAACTTTTAAAATCTTTAAATATATAAAACTAATTCTTCTTCTTAATTTAATATACTACTAGTTTAAGTATAATTTATACGTTTTTATTACTACTATAAAGAAGAAATAATTATTAAAAACGACTCGTATTTATCTTAAAATTACTAATTTTAATTTTTTTTATCTAAAAGTAACTCTTTTACTAAAATATACTATCTTTTAAGCGCTATAAAACTTTAATAAAATTAAATCTTAGTACTCTCTTTATCTTAATAGTATTAACTAAATATATAGATAACGATTATACTAAAAAATAAGTATACTTTATATAAAAATATTAACTTATATAGTAGAGAAGTCGTTTTTAAGCGAGAAGAATTAAAATTAGTAATTTTAATATAAATATAAATTACTTTTAGTAATTATCTTTATAAAGAACTATAATAATAAAATATTTTCTATTATATAGAGACTATATTTAAATAAAATAAATAAAAACTAGATCTTTTTTATAATAGATCTTAATTATTATATAAAGATTAACTATTATAGACGTTTTAATAGTCTTAAAATTAGTAATATACTATTATAATACGACTACTATAATATAACCGCTATAATATAACTCGTTAACTAATAGTATATTATTAGATTAGCGTTATTAGTAATCGTAATCTCTACTATTAAAAGCTATTAATAAAAATCTTAATATTTACTAATACTATTATATTTTTTATCTAGTAAAAAATATATATAAAAAGTTTAATACTATATATAAAAGCTTTTTTAAATAGCTAGTATAGATCTTTAAATAGAGTTAGTTTAACTATTTTATAGCTAATTTTACTAGATACGATACTAACTATTATATATATTTTAGTAATATATTAATAAAGTACTAGACGTATTACTTCTAGTTAAATAATTATTCTTATTTTAAATAGATAATAAATAATATTATTAAATTTATTAATTTTAAGCTTATAAAGATTTATAAAAAGTTACTACTTATTCTACTTTAGAAGCTATATTTATACGTTATAAAGCGCTTTATTTAATAATAGTTTATTTATATACTTTTAAAGTAATAGATAATAAGCTATAAATATTAACTATACGATTAGATAATAAAGAAAAATATATATATATAAGCGATTATCTTAAGTAATATTAAAAATATTATAATTATTTTATTATTTAATAATAAGTAATATTTAATTAATATTAGATATAATTAACTAGTTTATAACTATTTTATCTATTAAAATTAACGCTTTATTTATATATATAGTATATATTTTATTTATAAGCTTAAAAAATATAATATTATTAATAATATTAAATATCTAGTAGATAGCTACTATCTTAAAGACTATTAAAGTATTTATATAACGCGACTACTACTAATTACTATTAATAACTTTATCTTTAAGAAAATACTATTTTTAGTATTATTATAACGTATAAAGTAATTTAAAAAGAAGTATATAAATCGTTATAATTAACTTATACGTTATATTTATTACTATACTAACTATAATAAAATATAGTATAAAGTAGTATATTATTAGAAATTTTTTAATTTATTTATAACGTTATTTACGCGTAAAATACGTATATAACTATTATAAAACTTTTAAACGCGTATAAAATAGTAATACTACTAAAAATAAATATTTAACTATATTATATAGCGAAATAAACGCGTAAAAAAGTTATTAATAAAGAGTAAAAATAAAAATAAAAGCTTTTTAGTAAATAATAATATTAATAAAAAAAATATAAATAAAAATATTAATAAAAACGTTAGTAAGAATATTAAAAAAAATATTAGTAGTAAAAAAAATACTAGTAGTAAAAAGAATACTAATAGTAATAAAAATAGTAGTAATAATAAAAATACTAGTAAGAAAAATCTTTTAATAAATATTAATATTAATAAAAACTTTAATAATAGTAAAAATAGTTTAAATAGCGCTAAAAGCGTAATTAATATAGTTAAAAATATAGTTAATTATATAATTAAAATTAATACTAGTAATAATACTAGTAAAAATAAAAAATATAATAATAGTATAGTTTAGCTAAAAGATAAAGAAACTCTTAGATAATAAATATATTATTTATAACTAATATATATAGTTTTTACTTTAGTAGTATTTTTACTATTATTATTACTACTAAAAACGTATTTATCTAAATTAATAGTAGCGATAAATATAATAGTAAATAAGCTAGTAAATATAATACTAGATCTACTAGTCGATCTATTAGAGTTAATAGTAATAATAATAATAATATTAGATAAATTAATAATACTAATAATATTAAATAAGCTAGTACTATTAAGTCTACTATAAAGATTAAATTATAAATAACTAGTAATTAACTATAACGCTTTAAATAGTAATACTAAAAGTATAAAATAAAAAATATAAATAGTAGTAAATTAAATTATATTTAAATCGTATTTTAGCTAGATAAAATAATATAGTAATTTTAAACGTAGTAAAAATAAAAAAAATATATTTAAAACTAAAAAAATATATTAAAAATTTTTATATTAAAAATAGATATATTTAGTAATATTTCTAATTTTTATATTAAAAATAGATATATTTAATAATATTTCTAATTTTTATATTTTTTATTTACTAAAATATTATTAATTACGTTTTTATTACTAATATATTAGATTTTTTTAATTTATAAGTAATTTATATAAATATATAATAAAATTAATTACTAAAATATTAAAAATACTATCTAAATATTAAATATATATAAATTTTACTAATATATTAGATTTTTTATAAAAAATATAATATTTTAATAATTTATTATAAATATTAAAAAAATATATTTAAAGCTAAAAAAATATATTTAAAATTTTTATATTAAAAATAAATATATTTAGTAATAGTTTTTTAATTTTTTTTAAAATTTTATAGTATTTAAAAAATAGTAAATTTTAGTAAAATTTTTTTAAAGAGATAAATATAAAATTATATATAATTAGTAGCTATTTAGTCTAAATAATATACTTAAATCTAAATAGTATATATTTAAAATTTTATAATAATATAAAATTCTTAATATAATAAAAAATATAAATATTTTTTAATATTTATAATACTACTAAAACTTAAATTTATTAATTCTAATAAAAAATAAGAGTAAATATAAAATTATATATATTTAATAGCTATTTAGTCTAAATAGTATATCTAGATTTAAATAGTATATTTTATAATTATATATATTACTAACTATTTTATTTAATTAAAGTAATATCTATATTATTTACGCTACTAGTAAATTATATAGATTATTTATTAGATTATCTACTAAACTACTTATTAAATTATTTATAATATTTAATATAGTATTAAGCTTATAATTTATAAAGTAGTTAGTAATTATAAAATATACTATTTAAATTTAGATATACTATTTAGATTAAATAGCTATTAAATATATATAGTTTTATATTTATTCTTAAAAAATAAAAAATTTTATAAAAAAATATCGACTTATTTAGTTAAAAAAATTTTAAAAATTAACTTTTTTTTTTCGCGTAAAAAAACGTTAATAAAGACTAAAATTTAATTATTTTTAATTTTTTTATAATAGTAAAAAGATTTAAAAATATTATTTATTATAAAAAAATTATTTTTTAATAAAAACGTTAATATTTTAAAAATAAAAATTTAAATATATACTATTTAGATTTAAATATACTATTTAGACCGTAATACTACTAAATATATACGATTTTATATATATATTTTAAATCTATAGTATTATATTTAAAGTTTTTAATATAAATATAAATTACTTTTAGTAATTATCTTTAAATATAAGTCGCTTTTAGTAATAAATTTATAATAAATAAAGAAATTAAAAAAGAAGTAGTTTAAAATATTAGTAAAGAATAGATAATTTAGTAATATACCAAAATCTAAGATTTTCTCTACGTAATTTACCGTCGACTAGCCGGCTAGCTGGCGGTAGTAAAAGACGTATTAGCTACTATTAGCTATATACGTTAGAGTCGCTATAGCTTATAAGCCGCGACTACTATAAAAAACACGAAGTACTTTATCTAAAACGGCCTTTACTCTCTCAGCGCTAAGCTTTTCCTTTCGATCGAACGAGTAAAGACCGTTGGTCTCTTGTTCGATATCAGCGCTATAGTTTACATTAGCGAATTGTTAACATGTGATGTACCCGTACTTACAGCTGCGTGTAGACGAAACCACTGGAGTGGCCGGCCTCGACGATTCCCATCATGAGACGCTCAATGC
This sequence comes from Lasiodiplodia theobromae, assembly GCF_012971845.1. NCBI lineage: Eukaryota > Fungi > Ascomycota > Dothideomycetes > Botryosphaeriales > Botryosphaeriaceae > Lasiodiplodia > Lasiodiplodia theobromae. The sequence goes on along the minus strand of NW_023336556.1, from coordinate 62,431 downwards.
GTTGCAGCAGATCGTCTGGATCGGTGGCAGTGGTGTAGCCCCACTCGTCGGCGGAGTCGCCCGAGGCTGGGGCAATGTTGACGCCTCCGAACTCGGTGTTCAGAGTGACAGCACCGGGACGGTGCTCTGCACCCGGATCCAAGCCAGGAATTGGGGCAACGAACATGGGCCTGCCGGCCTTGGCAGCGAGAATGCCCTGTAGGGTTGAGCAAGTCTCAGTCAGGGCAGGAGCATCGCTGTAGTCATGGAAAGTTGTAAGGTCGGTGCACACGTGCTCCCATCCGCAGTTGTCGTTGATGGGCCGTGTGGGATCGAGGGTCCTGAAGAATGTCAGTCGGTTGGCTCGCTCTGGTAGGGATCGACTTACTTGGTCATGTAGTAGAGAGCGCGAATGTGGTTCCGCTGCTCGACGTTGTCCTTGAGGGAGGTGTATGCCCAGCTTTCGTTGACGGGGGTCCAGGTGATGATGGAGGGGTGGTTGATGTCCCGCTTGACGGCCTCGATCCATTCCTGGTTGAAGCGGTCGACGTACTCTTGGCTGAACTGGTAGGCGTTTGCCATCTCGCCCCACACGAGGTAGCCGAGTCGGTCTGCCCAGTACAGGAACACGGGATCCTCGACCTTCTGGTGCTTCCGGCAACCGTTGAACCCCATCTTCTTGCACAGCTCAATGTCGGCCTTCAGACTGTCGGGGGATGGAGGCGTCATGAACGTGTCGGGCCAGTAGCCTTGGTCAAGCGTCAAGGCCTGGAACAGCGGCCGTCCATTCAAGTGCAGCGCGCCATCACCCTTGGTCCAGTCGAGCGAACGCATGCCCGTCGAGGTCTTCACCTCGTCGACAAGCGCTCCCGAGGAATCGAAGAGGCGTAGGGTCAGATCGTACAGCAGGGGGTGCTCAGGCGACCACAGAGCCAGGCCATTCCTCCAGCAACGCTCGCTCTCCAGAGGGGCCTCTTGCTGCAGCGCGGCCGGCAAGCTGGAGAGCTGCTGCTGCGAGAGACGCAGCCCAAGGTCCAGGACGACGTGGTTCTTCTCCTTCGGAAGCTCCTTCTTGGGCGACGTGGCGACGGAGGTGCCCGCAAAGCTGGCTTCGAGCTCGACGCTGTACCTGTGGCCTGCCTTGCGGCCCAGGACGGCAATTTGCGCATGGAGATCGCCAGACTCGATATCGTTGGCACGCAGGACGGTCCCGAAGCTGCTGTCGGCAATCCGCGCAGCCGGCACCGTCTCAATCCAGACGGATTGCCAAATGCCACCGGACGGTGTGTAGAAGATGCTTTCCGGCTTGGCGCCCCAGTACTGTTTCCCGCGGGGCTGTGTGAGGTCGTAGGCCGAATCGTAGACCCGGAGGGTGAGCCTCAGCGGGCCAGATGGCGCTGAGTCCAACGAATCGGTGATGTCGACCTCAAAGGGCACGTGCCCGCCGCGGTGCCCTCCCACAAATTGACCATTGAGCCAGATCTTGGCTTCATAGTCGACGGCACCAAACCTGAGCAGAGCTCTGTCCCCTCGATTCTTCTCCTCTGCGGTGCGAATATCCTCGATGAGCCGCTCGTACCACAGCACCTCGTGATCACCACGCTCGTTGATGCCAGAAGCAGGTGACTGGAACACGAATGGAACTTGGATCTGGCGCCTCTGATGGACTGTGCCTGCCGAGCCCCGGAAAGCAAGGTTGTCTTTAATCAAGTTCTGGGTGCCTGCAGCAATCTTCTGAGTGATGCTCTCGCTCTCGGATTCGTGCGCAGCTCTGGAAGATCCAGCTCCGGTCGACGTTACCTGCGCCGGCAGGCCCTGGAGCTGCCAGCGCTCAGACAATCCGGCATCATCGTCGTCAAAGAGGAAGTCCCACGGCCCATTGAGCGATTTCCAATGAACGTGGGCGCGCTCGAAGTCGGGGCGGGGATACGCTTGAGAAGCCATACTGGAATAGCAATGTTGGAAATGGTTTGACAAGATGCAATTGAAGTGTGAATGTGGACGGTGGCTCTGTACACATGTCCTTAGCGGGGGACGTGGGGTATGACGCAACCGTTCTTCTTGGCCTCAGGAATGAAGGGGCACTAAGAAGGTAGGGATCAGCGAGTGATTAATTAAGTAGGACGCCTGGAAGTATGTGATGCTCGTACATGTTCGCCTGAAAAGATGGTAGCGTCGTGCTGATGTTTGCGAAACTCGATTATTCTACGAAATTTTCTATTCCGGAGGCGCAACTATTGAAATGCGTATAAGTACACCTACCCACCCAAGTGCAGCCTAAGCAGCGCTTCAGTCTGTACAATTATGCGGAAATGATGCGCGCTTCAAAATCACCTCCATTCCCTAGCCAAAAATCCGAAGGCCTACCTAACCCAGCAGCATGCGACGAGGGTCCTCAATGTACTCCTTGACCTATCCAATTTGTCAGTGACCGTACCGTGTACCAGTGTTTGAGCGAACGTACCTTGACCAGGAAAGTAACGGCTTCCCTGCCGTCCAGCAGGCGGTGGTCGTAAGTAAGAGCAAGATACATCATAGGGCGGACCTCGACCTTGCCGTTGACGGCAACGGGCCTCTCCTTGATGGCGTGAAGACCAAGCACGGCTGCAACCCATTAGCTATCCATCAAGTCAGTCTGCCAACATGTCCATGACTTACCGGTTTGGGGCAGGTTGATGATGGGTGTGCCGTAGAGCGAGCCGAAGACGCCACCCTGCCATAACGTCAGTCACGGTACCGCCAACAGAAGGCGGCCACTTACGTTGCTGATAGTAAAGGTTCCTCCGGCCATATCCTCAATCGTCAGCTTGTTGTCGCGCGCCTTCTTGCCAAGGTCCGCAATCGACTGCTCGATGCCGATCATGTCCATAGCCTCGGCGTTGCGGACGACGGGAGTAACAAGACCCTTCTCGGTCGCAACAGCGACACTGATGTCGACGTAATCGCGGTAGACGATCGTGTCTCCGCCATTGGGGCCCTCGATCGATGCGTTGACGGCAGGGACGTCTTTCATGGCGAGCACGCAGGCGCGGGAGAAGGCGCTCATGAAGCCAAGCTTGACGCCCGACTTCTTGAGCACATCGTCCTTGTAGAGTTTCCGGAACTCCATCAACGAGGACATGTCGACCTCGTTGAAAGTCGTCAACGAGGCCGCCGTGTTCTGCGACTGCTTGAGACGCTCGGCGATGCGCAGACGCATGCGGTTCATTTTCACCTGGGCGAAATAGCGTCAGCTCCGTCCGACTCGCAGTGGACAGGGCGCAAACTTACGCGGCGCTCTTCGCGGTTGCCAAAGGGCGACTCGGTCTTCTTGGGCTGCTCCTCCTTGGCGGGGGCGGGCTTCTTCTCCTGCTGCGGCGGAGGCTGGGGCTTGGACTCCTCCTTTGGCGGCTCGGGCTTCTTCTCCTGAGCAGTCTCCTGCTCCTTCGGGGCGGGCTCCTTGGGCTCCTCCTTGGCAGTCTCCTCCTTCTTCCCCTCCGGAGGGGCGCCGCCGAGCTCGAGCTTGATGAGGTCCTGGCCAACGGTGACAGTGTCCTCCTCCTTGACCAGCAGCTCGGTGATGGTGCCAGCCTCGGGGGCATTGACAGAGACGTCGATCTTGTCGGTCTCAATCGTGGCAATCTCCTCGTCGAGCTCGACGTAGTCGCCAACGCCTTTGCTGAACTGTTTTAGGGTGCCCTCGGTGATGGACTCGGCCATCTCGGGGACCTTGACGATTTTGGAGGCATAGGTGCGGTATTGAGGGAAGAGCAATTGCGGCAGGCGCTGGGAGCTGCGCGGGTAGGCGGCAGCGAAGCGCACCGAGGTGCTGAGGACGCGACGGAAGGACATGGCGATGCAAGGCGCAGAGGAGCAGAACTGTGTGCGGGCGGGCAGGAGTGCCGGGGGCAGTGTGGAGGGGCACGAGACCAGCGCGGCAGCCGGGCGCAGACGGGGACGAGAAAGCGTGGACGGAGAGAGGGGAAGGAGGTGATGATGGGATGAAGAAATGCCTCTTGGCTGTCACTGGCGCGCAAGCCCTGTGACGAAGGTCTGACCCGCTTAGGTAGTCCTCCGGCCCACGCCCGAGGGTACAGCGGCGCGCGCCCGGATCCTTCCGCCTCGCAACTTCAGTCCATTGAGCAGCACGGCTCCTGCAACGCTTCACCCACCGCGCCGCCCGCCCCACGCACCACCGCCGCCATCGCCTGCAGCTGCGTGCGCCTCATCGCGACCTCGGCAACCATGGCGAGCAACAAGGCCGTCGTGCTGTGCGCGCCCCCGCCCGCCCGAACCTCCTGCGAGCTCCACTGACGCGCCGCCAGCTCCCTCTACCGACGCTCCCTCAAGCTCGCCCTCGACTGGGCCGTCCACCGCTACGTGTGGAGGGGCCAGGCCCTGTACATTCGTTCGCTCTTCGAGGCCAACAAGAACGTCGTTGAACCGCGCCAGCAGAGGGTCTGTTGCAACGTCCGCCGCCCCGCCCTGTGCACGCCTGCTGATGCTTGCCGCTAGAAATTGATCCAAGAGACCGAGGCTCTGCTCGAGAAATGGAAGCACCCGGATCCCTACAGGCCTCCTGAGGCGCCTGGTGGTAAGTTGATGTCCTGCCAGCCGCTGCAGCGACGATTGCTGATGCCCGCAGGTTCCAAGTACGAGCGCAATTTGCCGACTCCCATCCTCGATCGTAAGCCAATTCCTGTGCCTCTTAGCCCTTGTCGAGTGCTGATCGTTCCTGCAGCTCCACCGCACATGACCCTGTGAACAGCTTACATCGATCGCGGCTTCATTGGTGGTTCTGTAGATTTCATGCTAGCTGTTCGGGCCAATCGCAAATGGCGTATTTGTCACAACTCTGCGCGATCTCCGTGAGAACAGGGCTGCCGCTGACTGGCAGATCTGGCTTCTAAGCAAGCCAGTATTCTTCGTGGAGCACATCACGACACGTCATAAACGCCTGGACTTTACGCCAGCATTGACGGCGCATATTTTCCATTTGCGGGGCGATTAGACAGCTTCGCTGAAAGCAAAACACGCATGTCCGATGCTCTATGCATTTGAAGCACACGGGTCCTATAACACCCATCGATATCAATGTCGGTCGTGTGCAGTTTACATAGTACGAATTCAGCAGCTCCTCGAGACGTTCTTTGTAGAATCTTATCATATATCGCCCACAGCCGTTCCATCTCGTATTTCCACTCTACTACAGTTCCCAATACGGAATACTACTTTTTTCATCCCCTGCGAACCCCAGATCCCCACAAGATGCGAGCCCACCAGAATCGCGGGGCTCCGCACGGAATCGACTGTAGTTTAAACCATCGAAATCACTCAAGTCGGACCGCGTGTGAAATGTAATCGACTCGTCAGATTTCATCCATACCCATGGATGTAATGTACAGCACCTGCCCTATTGCAGTACTCAAAGCCGTAGCCGTGAAACCCAGAACCCATGCCGAAACCCCATTATCGTTAAAGCAAACCGCCAAACCCGCGCCTGAAAAAGCAGAAGCAGAAGCTGAAGCCGAAAGAAACCGCTTACAGCTCTTGGCTGGGACCGCCCTTGCCAGCCTTGGCCGTCTTCTTGGGAAGGAGGTCTGAAATCGCAGTTAGCAAACAAGCTACAAGAACCGGCGCTGATCCAAAACGTACTCTGGTGAATGTTGGGGAGGACACCACCCTGGGCGATGGTAACGTGTCCGAGCAGCTTGTTCAGCTCTTCATCGTTGCGGATGGCAAGCTGGAGGTGACGGGGGATGATACGGGTCTTCTTGTTGTCACGGGCAGCGTTACCCGCCAGCTCGAGAATTTCGGCAGCGAGGTACTCAAGGACAGCGGCGAGGTAGACCGGGGCACCTGATTTTAATTAGAAACTTTGAATTGCCCACGGATCCGGAAAATGACTCACCAGCACCGACACGCTGAGCGTAGTTGCCCTTCCTGAGGAGACGGTGGACACGACCGACGGGGAACGCAAGACCGGCCTTGGACGAGCGGCTGCAAACGGGTCAGAAAATGCGTTCGAGATGGCGCGCGTCGAAATGACGCGTAAAATGCGCCCAAGCACGCAAAATGCATTGCTGAGGGCGCAGAATCGAGTGGAGGGAAACTTACGACTGCGCGTTGGACTTGCTGCCAGAGGCCTTGCCACCAGACTTGCCACCAGTCATTTTTGCGGTTGGTTTGGTTGAGCGATTAAGCTTGGAAAATAGAATGCGTGGGTCGTGAGTTGACGCGGTGGTCGTGCAATAAGTCGAGCGTAGTGGGATGGAGAGTGGATGGGGGGGGAATGGGAGGCGGGCGGCGCGGACAGCTTATATGAGGGAGCGTCGCGTTCTAGCGATCACCGGCCGTGACATGGGCTTCGGCGGGGCGCAAAGCGCCAGTCGCGCAGCCGCGCCCGCCGCATAAGCGAACCCGGCGCTTGTTTGCGGTCTAGCGCGTCGCGCCCCGCACGGGCCTCACAACAAGTGACGCGACGAGCTCTTGCCCGATCACTCGCCGGCCTTTAAGTATTGAGCCCGCCCGCGCGACGCAGCTCCAACTCCGTTTCTCCATCCACCACCCATACCGCTCCATCGCGCCGTCGCACGCAGCTCACCAGCTTACCTCTCCAACTCAGCTACTTCAGCTTTTTCGCGCAGCATCAGCTCAATCCGCCAAAATGCCCCCTAAGGCCCAGAAGACCCCCACCACCGGCGGAAAGGCCCCCGCTGGCAAGGCGCCCGCGGAGAAGAAGGAGGCTGGCAAGAAGACCGCCGCTCCCTCTGGCGACAAGAAGAAGCGCACCAAGTCCAGGAAGGAGACCTACTCCTCCTACATCTACAAGGGTGAGCTTGCGCGCTCTTTCCGCGCCTGCGCGGCTTTCGCGCGCTGAGCTCAGTCACTGACGTGTTTTCGCCTCCAGTCCTCAAGCAGGTCCACCCTGACACCGGTATCTCCAACCGTGCCATGTCCATCCTGAACTCTTTCGTCAACGGTAGGTTTCCATCGCATCCGAATGCGAGCGATCCGACGCTGACGCGCATTCAGACATTTTCGAGCGCGTTGCCACCGAGGCTTCCAAGCTTGCTGCCTACAACAAGAAGTCCACCATCTCTTCCCGCGAGATCCAGACCTCGTGCGTACTCCGCATCCCCGAAATGCTTACGCAATCCATACTGACTTTCTCCGCAGTGTCAGGCTGATCCTCCCGGGTGAGCTGGCCAAGCACGCCGTTTCGGAAGGCACCAAGGCCGTCACCAAGTACTCTTCCTCCACCAAATAGGTGACTTCATCTTCAGATGCGGTGTTTCAGGGTTGACTTCGGTGGCGATGTTCCCTGATTTTTAGCTCACATCAGGGCGGATCGGTTCGGGGACGGTGTTCATGGGTTTTTAATGCGATCATGGGATGGCTTGCTTCATTTTTTCAGGCCGGGTTTGGCTTTACGGACTCATGGTTTTCAGATATCACTGCGCTTGTACATTACGGTCCTCCGAGACAAGCAGTCCGAAAGGAATCGGTACCTCAGATTTTCTCGCCATCTCACTTGAATGTGCCGTTTGGATTTGGACAGGAGCTTCTAACATGGCAGGATACGTCAATCTGGATGACCTCCGTTGAGCGATGGCTATAGCTATTTTCTCCTGCTAGCAAAACGAGCACCTTCTACCACACCGTATCGACACCTGGCCGGCAACGATTCCCGACGCGATCTCACATTTCCGGTGTCACGGCATGGATTCCCGTTTGAATAAGATCAGAGGATTGGATGCAGGAAGATTGTGGGGGAACAAGTCTAATTAAGTGGTATCCCAGAGAGCGCCAGATTCAACGCCGTGGTCTTCATTGCAACCCTTCGTCTTCGTCGTCAAACGCCTCAACCTCGTCGATCGCACCCTCACGTTCCTGGCCGCCGTGGATAATGGGCTCAGAATCGGCCACATGAATAACGGGTTTGCCGTGCACGTCGGTGACGGCTTTTCTCCAGCTTCTCCAGTCCGCCTCGTCGCGAATGAGAAACGCTATCAGCATCGACGGGTCCATTTCCTTTATATGCAAACGGCGTAGGCGACGCGTATGGCAAGAGTCCACATCTTCCTGGGTATAATCTGCAAGATCGGAATGGAGCGGGAGGAAGGGCCGAGTGTTGTGCGGATCGAGATAGAAGAAATTGGAGCCTTGTACGCCGACAAAGTAATGAGAAGCCGACGGACGGCCACTTGGATTGTCAGCGAAGAAGACGCATCTGAGATGGTAGTTGCTTACCCAGCAATACCGATCGACTGGGGTAATTGCAGCGATGCCTTCAGAGCTTCCCAGTATACTGGAGTCACGCGGTCAATGCCCAGCCTGATACCAACTAAAACCATGGTCGGCCGGAAGAAACCCTTCTGGTCCTTTGCTGTTTTCATGAAACTGTCTTCGTAGACATCCGATCCATCGCCAGTGATGTATATGCGAAGACCAGCCTCCTCGTGTCCGTTCGTAAGAGCTCTGACAAAGAGTCAGTATTTATGCAACGAGGAGAGCGGAATGTGACTAACTGAATACATCTCGCGGTGGCTGATGGGCCAAACCATTCGCCTGGGTGCTTTCCGCAAGCTGCTGCACCGTGCTCGACAAAGCGGTGGATGGAGAACGGGGCCTTTGGATCATCAGCGAACAAGGAAAGGATCTGCCGCTCTTCTTGTGGATTAAGGCCTCTCCGCCAGTCTGTGTGTGTCAGCGAGATGCAAGCTTATGGCCGAAGGTGACAGCACGTACCTCTCCCCAGGCGAAGCACCTGCAGGGCATTTGCCAAAAGACTCTGCCCGGACCTGATCATGCAACCCCATCCAGTATCAGAAGAGAACCCGGTTTGGTTGCTGAGTTGGCTGCGGAGGCGCACGCCAAAGCTCATGGCGTTGGCAGCGTTTGGGTCCTGAGACCTGGGTATGGCTGCGAAGTTGGAGCGATAAGTAAGCCAGAAGCGGGCCTCGAAGTCGTCTAGGAACGGTGCAGGCCAGCCACCATCGTTGTCCGCATCCAACGAAGCGTCAGCCGCCCGGGCACTCTCATCCTCACTGCTGTTCTGACTGGTTCCGTCACCAGTTGCCGAGCGAGACGAGGTGGTGGAGCCGTGCGATACGGATAGCGGCGGCGCAGGGCGGTCGGTAGCATCTTCGCTGGGAGAGGAGGGGCGGGATTTGGAGTCGTAGGGTCTTCCGAGACACCATATGGGAGAGGCTTCTTCGTTCCTGGGGAGCGGATCCCAAAAGTACTGGACCAGGCGCTTGCTGTAGCGGCCGATATCGACGTTGGCCATGGCGGAGGGCGGACGTGTTCACCGGAATACCATCACCAGCGGTGGTCGGGAAGGGTGCGGCGGCGCAGATGGGGAGAAGTCGGGAGCGTGTGGTGGGTGCAGGTGTGATGAAGGTGACGCCGGCGCATGCCTAGACAGCTGACCCCAGGCAAAGCTCAGATGGCGGGGAAGGCATGCGGCAGCACGCCGGTGCCTGGTGCTCTCCTGGCGACGCCTCAAACATGCTGCCAACGCGGTGCAATCAGCTGTGTCTCCTCTACACATCCACAAGCCAGAGAAAAGCACGCACGATCTCATAGCAGCGCCGAGCAGCAATCACAGCACGCTGCCGGACGAGCCGCTGAGCGGGCTGCTGAGCGGGCGGGCGCTCTGCGACGAGTCATGCACGCGATAAGATAACGTACAGCGTTACAAGGGCCGGCGCAGCTCCCGAGCACTCGCCGCTCTTCTTTCTCTCTCCACACCCTTGTCATCCACCTCGCCGCTTTGCGAATCTTCTGATGGTGCACCACGCGCGCAAGGGCGGAGGCCACCGAGGCTCGCGCCGAGGCAGAGGCGGCTCTCGCGGGGCCTCCACCCCCCGGACGTTCACCAGAGCCTCCGTTGATGGTTTGCTGCCCTCCCCGCCACCCTTCACATCTGGTACTCACCTCGCCCGCCAGCTCCCGCTACCCATGCATTTTCTCTCCAGGAGGAAGCCCGCAATACCGAGCATCGCCACCACCTCTGGTCCTCCGATGTAAAGCTCCGGCACAAAGGCATCAGCTTCGTAAGCGCAGGCAATCTTGCCGGCACACTGCCCGAAGAATCTCGTTCCGACAATTCTACGCCCAATGAGTGCACTCCCGACGGGTCGACGCCAAACGAGTCACTTTCAAATCGCGACGAGCCCATCGCAGATGCCATTGCGGAGTCTGAGAGCGCCATGGCGCAAATGCATCTCGAGCCCACCGTCGAAGCTACCGCGTCGCCACCTGCGCCCGCCCTTTTCTTCGAGGACACTGCCGGTTCGAGCGCCCTTGCCGCCACGCAATTTCCGCCTCCGGTGGTACGCAATGCCTCTCCGACCCCTTCCGACTCCAGCGAAGAGGTGGTCCTATTTCGAGGCCGGAACAATGTGAAAGTTGTGACGGATTCGATTCAGCTGAAGCAGACCAAAAGCGAGGCCAACGTACTAGCTGCCCAGGAATCATCAGTCGCGTCGGCAGCTCTGCCCAAACCTACTGCAAAGGCCCAAGCTCGCAGCGCATCCGCTCGCCGATTGCATTCGCATAGCAGTCGCCATCAGAACGATTCCGACCCAGATGCAGAGGCTATTGCAGACTATATTGAGAATATCAAAGCACAGGAACACGACGATGCAGGCGAACTCGTGACTGGAAATACCTACGCAACCTCAACTCTTACACATCGGGTTTTGGGGCTGACGGACAATGATGAATGGGACGCCGCTGCCGACCAGAGCACCACGCAAAAACCTGGCCATGGAAATCCCCATAAGAACGACTGGGACTCTTCCCAACTTGGAGACTTTGACAATATTAGTACTTCATCTGAGGTGTTTGGTAACGTTGATCGCATACTTCGTAAACGGGCGCGGTCAAACGGCCTTCAATATCTTGTTGTTTTCGAAAACTCAAATGAGGACGAGGCTCGCTGGATCCCCGTCTCTAGATTGACTCGGGAACATGATAAGAGCCTTGTGGCCGCATTCGAAGAAACCACCGCAAATGTCACGCTTGGAAACGAAGCCGATACATCCGAGAGCTGGTCCGACGAGAGCGAAGACGACGATGAAGACGACGACGAGGACGAGGAGGACGATGACGACGACGATATGGACTTTGAGGATGAAGAAGACCTTATCCAGAGGAGAATAGAGCGCATGAGTGATGAAAAGCTTGCGCGCTTGATTGCGAAGCAAGAGGAGCTGGGCATGAACACAGATACTCTTCTTCTGTTCGACGGTGAAGATGAGGATGAAGATGTCGAGATTGACGACCTCGGTGCCGGGAATAAGTATCGCATGCCGCAGACGAGTCGAGGAAGGAAGCAGAAATCAAAATCGAAGCGAGCCAGAGGAGACTTCCCCTCAGCGACTATAATGGCCGATGTGCTCGAACAGGACCCTTACAATGGCTTCGATATCATGGACTTTGATAGGCCGAGTCTTAAGAAGAAGAAGAAAGGCAGGGCGGTCGATTTGCCCTTTGAGCTGTCCGACGACGATCTCGCGTCTCAGCTCGTCACATCGTGGGAAAACGATCGCAGCAAGAAACGTCTCAAGAAGCAGGAGCGGGCGGAGCTACGCTCTCAAGGTCTCCTTGGAAAGAAGAACAAGTTCAAAGCCGACCTGAATGCTAAATACAACGAGGGCATGTCATTCACTCAAATTAGAGAAGAGATCAAGGTGTTCTTGGACTCGCCCGGTCAGAGCCGGCCTTTCCCTCCCATGGACAAACGCGACCGTGCCGCACTTCACCAGCTGGCGGCGGCTTTGGGGCTCACGTCAAGATCTATTGGCTCCGGAACCTCGCGCTTCACTACGCTTATCAAGACATCGCGTACGAGGGAATTCAACGAGATGTCGTTTGCCAAGATCACCGCGAGGTACCAAAATCGCTTCCTCCAGCGCATGGACAAACGCGGTGCTGGCAAGAAATCCGGTGGTGGAGGCGGTGGAGGCAGGTATGCTGCCGTATCCTATCAAGACGGTGACGTCGTCGGTGCATCTGCACCTGAAATTGGCTCAGAAAACAAAGGACGGGCCATGCTTGAGAAGATGGGCTGGAGTTCTGGTACAGCTTTGGGTGCTTTGAACAACAAGGGTATCCTTCAGCCCGTCACACATGTTGTTAAGACCACGAAGACAGGCCTGGGCTAAGACACGACCTGTCTGTCTCTTGTGTCCATTCCATGCGTGTGGCTTCCTTCTTTGCTGGACCGACTCTTTATAGCTTTGAAAGGTGCAGGCGAAGGGAAATGCGGATTCAAAGGCAAAATGATCGTCGAAGAAACGGTACAAACATTCGAGACATAACTGGTGTTCAAACAACAGGTCTACTGGGTTGCTTGCATCATTGTGGAGGCCAAGGTGGTTCTAGTGGTGTTTTCGGTCATCATGTATAACTTAAAAGGAGTGGGCACTTAGACACACAAAATATAGAGAATGCGAAACGGACGAATAAAAAGTGCTTTGGTGTTGACTTAATTAACCTCGTCTAATTTTCTACTTTGTACACAAATAACTGGACCCTAGGAATAACGTGTACTCGGAAACACGAATATATGCATTCCAGTCCTGTTATTTCTGATCACATGTGTTGCCGAGAAAGTTATAATATGGCAAAGCATTATTGATCAATCTTTAATCTATGGTGATAATTTCAGTCTACTAACAGCCTAGAATATAGCAACAGCCATATTACGACAAGGGAAAGTCTACTAGTAAGAAGAGGTAAAAAGTAAGCCATTAGCGCTGGCGGTTAAGTTTGGAGCCTGGTTCTTGAATATTAACGTGGGGTGTAATTATAGTTTTGCGACATTAACCATGTGTATTATAATTCGCCGAGAAGACGTATTTGCTCTGGAACGAGAGGGAGCAAACCTTGTAACCGAGGCAGGCAGGAACTGTTTTATCGTTCATGACGCTAAATTTTTTCTAAAAGGCCTTAATTGCAGAGGGTTGTGAGCACTATATGTGCAACTCAACCAAGACGGGGAACTTGCGGAACACAAAACCCCGCCTGCATATGTGCCTCGGGGGTACAAAGGTGCTGTCTTACTTGAACATAGTGTGGCTGCGCTGCCATATGCATGCATGACCCTTCACGTAACACTGCGCTTTTCCGTAGCACAAAGTAGCATTAGGAGAAGGCTTGTTTCGACGAAACAACACCATATGGGAAACCCGAGACCACGGGCGTATTTCGTCGCACAGTAAACGTCGATGGTATGCGATTGTAATTTCCTACCGGAACTAATGTACGCCTGCCAGCCTGACACTGAGAACCACGCGCTTGAAGATATACCAGCACTTTATGTGCTCTGCTAGACTTCCCTGCTTCGCGTTGTAGGTAAAGGAAAAGAAGAGGGTATGTGAGCAAGATAAACTGGACGAAGGTAACCAAGTGAGTCCACGCGTGCCCTACGCCCCTTTTAGTTTTAGGGTACCATATACAAATCAAATGAGGAAAAGGACCAACGCCGGGTGTGAATGCATGCAGAACGCCCTCCAGGATGCAGCATGTAAAACTCTCTTCGCTCCAACCATCTTTCGAATATAAACTTTGAACATATTGTGGAAAGTGAAATCCCTCCCCCCAAAGAAACGAAAGTTGCCGCTTATTGCCTGTCATTCTCCGGAGGTTCCTCACCAGGCAGGAGAATCTCGTGGCCAGTGCCATTACGGACCCAGAAACTGGCAACGCAGCCAATAGAACTGACAGCTGCGACAAGCCACCAAGCAATCCCGACAATGCCCCTCTCTAGCCCAACACCGTACCAGTAGCCGGCGGCGATGGGTCCCACGGTGCGGAAGGTCGAGCTCACGCTCTGGCCGATGCCATGGATAGTGGCAAGGACACTCGGATGCGGGCTGGAGTTATTGAGCAGGATAATACTAGCTGGAAGAGCAAAGGTACGCGCGGTCACCTGGAGGGTGAGAATGAGACTGATGCCGACCCATACCCAGAATCCTGTGGCGGGACTTGGCGCCGGTGTTGGCGAGGGCAAGAGAGACAAATAGGGTGCCAGGAAATAAGCCAGCGGGAAAAGAAAAAGCGAGTAGCGGAAGCAACGCATCAGGCCGAAACGCGTGTTGGCCCAGGGGTATATAGAAAGCTGAAGGAACAGGCCGACAATTCCAAGGACAGCTAGAGCAAAGCCAATAGCAGCAGGCTCAAAGGCAAGACCGCCGCTAAAGATAAAAGGGTTGGATCTCTTGGTGAAGCGGGCCGTGATGTCAGGTGCAGGCCTATCGCTGGAAAGATACACAATCCAGAGACTGGAGAAGGCACTGTATGGAGCAAGTCAGCGATACCGGAACGCCAAGCCCGATTTGCGGCGGAGACTTACCCCATATGGAAGTCAAAAATGGCAATTGAAAGCAAGACCCATAGAACGTTGGAGGTCCAGATGCGGCTGAATGGCAAAACTTGCTGGCGCTTTGTCATGCTCGGCTTCTCGCCATGATTGATTGACGAGAGTTCAACAGCGTCGTCGTCCATGCCCGCCAGTAGGCCATCGGAGGCGGAGTCGACAAGGCTGTAGCGGTGCGCATTGGGCGACGTGAAGCGAGAAATGAACCTCTTCACCAGGTCCAGGATGCTGGGAAGCGGGACCTTGGAGTTCCGGATGCTGGCTAGCGTCTCTGTGAGTAGTAAATGCACGGCAATGGCCTCGAGAACGAGTAGGATGGCGCAGAGGAGGTTTGGCATGGCGTATGGATATTTTTCCATCCATTGGACACCATCGACCCCGCCAAAGACTGAGGCTGGGCCGAAGAGCTTTGGGTATGCGGCGACAGGCTCGACGAGCAAGCCGCTCAGAACTGCGGGGCGGCGGTCAGCAGGCGGAGAAGATGCGAATGGCAAGGGTGGGAGAGCGACGTACTGGGACCGAGGATGTTGGCCACGTTGAAGGCAAGTGGAAGCAGCAGGAAAGCGCGCGAGTGGAAGCGCTTATCGACCGTCTCGGCAACCATGGTTCGCGCAGAGCCGATGGTGCCGTTGATGGCACCGCCAAACATGCGCCAGAGCGTGGCCTGCAAAAAAGTTTGCGAGAAGCCGACGCCCAAACACGAGAAAGCGGTGCCGACGAGGCCGATCAACAGCACGCGTTTGCGACCACACCACGGGGCATCGGCGACGCGCCCCCAGACGACAGCAGTGACAATCTGGGTGGCAGTGAAGCTGCCCTGCAGCACACCGGCCTGGTGCGAGATGGCCGAGTCGGGCAGGGCGGGATCGAAGGACTTTAGCTGGTGGACCATGTACGTCTGCAGCGAGGCCATTTGGAAAAAATCGACAAAGCGCGAGATGGCCAGCACGGCGAGCTGGCCCTTGTGAGGCAGCGTGGCCCAGCTGGCGGGCGGCGGCTTGCTGTGTTCGATGGGCGTGTCCATGTCGGCAGGTTCGTCGAGCTCGAGGCGGCCGAGGGAGATGGAGCGGGCGTGGGGATTTACGCCGGAGCCATGGCGCTGATGAGCTTTGTGCTGGCGGAGGGCGGCACCGGTGGACGAGTCAGCGGGCTCGGCCTGCGAGGTGGTTCTGCTGCGCATCGTCGCGGAGTGGAGGTGACGAGGGAAACATTGGCGCGGCGGGAGGGGTGATAGGATGTAGGCCGGCACCGCAGCGCTGTGGGGCGCCTCCGTCAGCTCCGTCGCAGCTGCATACGTATTGTCGGACGCGCCTGTGCTTCAGGCCCTTGTCTTGGCGCGGCTTGGCGACAGGGACTGCGGTGCGCGCGCGACATTAGCAGGAGCGTCCCGCCTGGCAGTCCGTGCGGCCGCGCAATCAACCTCGCGCGCCGCTCGCCCATCCAAATCCGCGGCGCCGATCGCCTCCGCATCCAGCCCGGCGTTGCGACGCGCACAAAAAGCTTGGGAAGGCTTGTGTGTGGCCGCCTATCAATAGCACCCGAGACGCTCTCCTTGCGACAGCCCCGGCAATGCGCCCGCAGAATCTGCGCTTGTCCCCGCGCCGCCGTCGCATCGTCGTCGCCTGTCGTCGTCGTAGGCGCCGCTAGTGTGGACGCGAGGCTCAACCAGCCACAGCCGCGCTGCATCTCAGCCACGCCAGCCGCGACGGGACGACGGCCACACCATCTCAAGCTGCCGTCCCGCTCAACGCCCTCCACCGCACACCACCTCTCACCGCCCAGCCGTTGCTGACATCACCCCCTGCAGCCCCGCGAACCAAGCGCAGCCAAGTCGGATACACGGCTTTCCCGTGCCCAGATTAGCATTATGTTGTTTGCTCTGCAGATTCTACTATCTATGTACAGTACACACGATTCGCGTCTCACAGCCCCGTCTCCGCATCCCCTACCCGCTTGTACTTTCGCAGTAGCCGCTGCCGCACGCCGTCCGGACTCAGCACCTCCTGCAAATCCACCGCCCGCTGCTGCAGCGAACGCTGCCATCCGGACATGCTCCGCATCGCCCGGTGCTTGTACAGACACAGGCACAGCAGCGCAACAATGGCCACGCCGACCGCCAGCGGGCCCCCGATGTTTGCGATGCTCGCTCCCACCGACTTTGGCAGCGTTGTGTAGTAGTTTAAGCTGTTGAGGCCCGTGTTCCAGTTGGCCCCGCCGTTGGCCACGAATGGCGGGTGTGCTTCGATGACCTCGCCCTCGGCGAGCGGCGGGTGTCGCTGGCAGCTCCAGTCGTCGCACGACGGCATGAGGCCCGCCGATGGCACAAACGTCTTGGTGACCGACGAGCGCCGCAGCACGTTCCCGTGCTCGTCCAGTGCCTCTGCAAACGCATACGGCTTGACCGTCTCGATGCGCAGCCTCGTCTCGAACCCACGCTTGGTCGCATTTCCCACAAACTCCCACGGCCCGTTTGCATCGTTGCCCGCGTAAAACTGCCATGACTTGACCTCGGTGGCACCGTTCCACGACACGTAGAAGACCATGCCCGCGACGCTGGTCCCCGTGCGGGAGAACGTCCACAGCGCCGGGTTGTCCCGGGGCGTGCCCGACCACTCGAACTTGTACACCCGGTAGTTGACCACTCCCGACTCGGGCTGCGCGAGCTTGCCGTACATGACGGCCTCGCCCGTTGGCAGGTGCTCGGAGAAGAAGGGGTTGTTGCCCCAGCCGATCACGACGTGGCCGTCCTTGAGCACCTGCATGTTGCCCTGCGATCCCGACAACACCCCTCCTGCCGCGTCCGGGGCCAGCCATTCCTGGAGCATCGATGCCGTACGGGCGACGTGGTTGATGGCGATGGTCATACCGCGCGACCAGGGGTTCGTGGAGTTGTAGTGATTGCTGGCGTTGTCGAAGAGGGAGAGGACCGTATGCGTCGAGTTCTCCTTTAGCCAGCGCGCATGGTGCTGGCTGGAGAAGTGCAGGTTGAGGTTGCGGAAGCTGGGGTTCGCGCCGTTCAGCTCCCAGATGACATGGCCGTCCTCGCGCGAGATCTTGTACACGGCAGCCATGTGGCGCGAGGAGATGAGATAGTCGCCGTCTTCATTCTTGTCGACGGAGTTGATGTGGAAGTAGTCCCACGGCGAGTTGGGCGAGCGTCCGTCGCCACTGGTGTCGGTGGTACCGGGCATGGTGTAGCTGAAGCTCGGTGACACGTGGTCCAGGGCGCGCCACTCGAACACCACGTCGTTGGTCTCAATGTCAACCTCCTGGAAGACGCTGTCGACAATCCAGCCCATCCCCCGCTCGATGCCAAAGGGTGCCAGGTCGTATTGGCGGGTCTGGTAAACGGTCATCAGGGCCGTCTTGCCGCCAGGCAGCACGCGGAACTCGTGCATGTCGGCCTGGGCGGTGGAACCCCCGCTCTCGACCGTCTTGACGACGCGGTACTCGTTGTTCATGATCATGCCGTGGCCGCGGGCGAAGCCTTGGTACTGCTCGCCCTGGTAGAAGCAAAGGTGGTCCTCGCCCTGGTAGTCGCAGACGCGGGGCGCGTGGCCAACCATGGGGCCCATGAGACCAGCTCCGGACCACACCAGGTTCTGAGGCTGTCAGCGGACTGCGGGCGGGGGCGGGCGAGCTAAGAGACGTACGCCATAGTTATCATATATGTAGGGCCCAGGGTCGACGTTGCGATAGGGCGAGAGGAAAATGTAGCCCGGCGACACGAAGTCGGGCCATAGCACGTCGAATTGTATTATGGGCGCATGAATCTCTGGTCTCTGCAGCTGTGGTCAGCGGCGGCGCAACGCGGCACGCAGGCGCAGCAGGACGCACCGAGTGGAAGAAGGACGTAGGAGAGGTGTCGTTGTTCAGGTCCGCGCGAGCAGAGGCAGTAAACGAGAGAAAGAGGAACGCAACGGCACGTAGAAACGAAGGCATGGAAGGAGAGGCTGGTGTCGGCGACATGGCAAAAAAATGGCAGTTATGGAGCGAGGCGGCTTGTCATTGAAGAGACCACACCCCTCTGCGGAAGAAGCGAAAAGCAGACGCGGGCGCTGGGATGACGCGGATGCGGCCAGACAAAATGCAGCGCCCTGAGCGCCTTACGCAGCTAGAGAGCCGCTGGCCACGTTCGAGCTGCGGGCCCACCGGCGTCTCCACGCAGAGACGCGCATCCCTGGCCGCCAGCGATCAGCCACACCGCGCCCCGAACGAGATTAGAGGCCTGCCCCCACCCGGTCCATCGCAATCGGAATCCCACCGCCAGCGGACGCTGCTCGCCCTCCGCGCCAGGAGGACGTGGAGACACACCACGGCCCACCCAAGCTCACGCGGCCTGCGCACCGCAATTCTTGGCGCCGCGACGCTGCCCATGGCCGCGCCCACGCCCACGCCGCCCTGCCGCCGCCGCCACACGCCCGCCCTCCTGCATGACATTGCGCCCAGGCGTCCAGGATGATTGCTCCTTCACCTCGGATCAAGCGGCAAGAGATGGACAGAGATTAACTGCATTTGAGCGTCCTGCTCGGAAAAAGCCTGCGGAAGACGCTGTCCGCTCTGAAAGCTGTGTACATGAACCTGCGCCAAGAAAAGAGTCTATGTCCCTGATGCCAACTCCGCGTCGCCCGTTTTGGAAAGATAACATATTACACCAACATAAGCCCAAACCCGGCGCAATGTGCGTGAATCAAAAGAACATGCAAACCAACGGCGCCCGCGCCTACGAGCTACCGAACAGTCGGTGGCCGAAGTAGCGGTGCAGCGTCATCGATGCCGCCAGCACCGTGGCTGCCGCGCCGCCTCCGACGACCAGCATGCGGAAGGCAACGTTGCACATCTGCGCCTTGTTGCGGCCCCGGCACCTGTCGACAAAGCCGTCCGTGTCGTTGGTGTGCGGGAACTTCTTGTCCGGCACCGGCACTTCGAGGAAATCGCACAGCGGCTCCCAGCCCTGGCCCATGCGGTACTCGAGCAGGCGCTCCGGCGGCACGAGCTTGCGCACCTCTTCGTAGTGCTCGTGGTAGACCTGCTTGCCGTACTTCTTGAAGTCGCCCTTGAAGAAGCTGGTCCAGAACTTGTGCAGCATGGGCTGGTAAAGCCCAGAGCCCCAGTCCCACTTGGCGACCATCTTCAACTCCGGGTCATTGGCGCGCCAGTCGACCGTCTTGAGGCAGGAGCTGCGTCTTCGGTTAGCATCTGCAGCCAAGTCCTGCTCCTTGGACCAACTTACGCGTGCCAAGAGTCAACGTCGCGGGTGGTCAGGATGATCTTGGCCTCGGGATACGCCTCAATCAGCTCCTTCGCGAACGCAATCGCCGGCCAATCGCAAAGAGACTGCAGCATCGTTAGCCTGCGCGGGCCGTCAGGGTGAAGGGTCATCATACCTGGCAGTGGCCGAGGAGCTGGTCCCACTGTTCACGGCCAAAGTGGCCAACGCCGTCGTACTTGTAGGCCAGAGCATCCATCCACATAAGCGCATCAGGCGGGTTCTCCACGCTGACGGCCATCATGTGGTAGGTGTCGTTGAAGCCAAGCTCGCGCAGGGCATCACGGAGAGCTGCACCCAGCGGTCAGGGCCTGCTCTGAGGAGGACAGTTGTTACTACTACTCACAAGCAGTGCCAGTGCGGCCGAGTCCCAGGCACATGACCCTCATGGGCACGGTACGCTTGCATTGGCGGCGGTCGATGTCGGTGTCGGCGGTGAAGATGTCGGTGATGGGCTTCGGGGTGTACTGGTCGGCGTACGTCATGGTGGCGGCAGGTTCAAAGAGCGACAGACTTGGAACGATGGTGTTGGAGGAGAGAAGCGAAGGCTGATAGGAGACGTCTTCTTGAAGGAGCGTGGGAAGAAGTGTACAAAAACAACCAGGGCTGGGGCAGGCCACCACTTCCCGCCACGGACATTCATATATATGGGGCCATTGGAGCTGGGCAGTGCGCAATTCTCAAACGTTTCATGACATCGGTGGCCAGGGACCCAGGGCAGGCTCCACCGGTGCACACATTTCGATCGCCGCGCGTCGCGAATGCCGCTTCCTCCCAGCGTGCGGCGCCGGGGGCGTGGCAGTCGTCAGCTTGTGAGGCGGCTTGCGCGCCCAGACGCACCCCTGAGCGCTGGCAAGGGCAAGTATCGACGGCTGCATGACGGACACGGCGCCGGGCGCGTGCAGCCGCCGGCGGGCTGCAGCGACACCGAGGACGCGACTGGCCTTGAGATGAGGAGCTGACGCGGGCCGACGCACACCTGGGCGGTCGTCGCACACTAGGACGATTGTTGCGCAAGCCGGTGGCGGAGAGGGCGCGGTCTGCCCGATGCGGCGACGCAGGCCTGCTGCGACGCATTTTTCCGGACGGCCAGTGCCCAGAGCGGACGGGCAGATGGGCTGACGGGGGGGCGCGAGGGGTAGCGGTGCATGAGGGCCTTGAAGCTGGCCGGATGGCCCATGTTGGACGCCTCCAGGAGGCGGGCGGATGCCAAGGCAGCGTGAGCGAAAAACGCTCCCCGCGGGCTCGTCATTGGCCGGCAGATCGCTCTGCACTGACAGATCTCAGCGAAACATTCTCGACGGCTGCGGCTGCACCGCGCCCTGGCCCGGGCCCGCAGATGACTGCTTGTTTCATCTTCAGGAGTCGCTTCTTTCGCTCCTCCCCGCCATGGTAATGATTGCACGCCGGAAAGAACAGCTATCCCTCGCTCCTGCCCATCTCTGCAGCTCGGTGTCGTTTCCGCGTCGCACCAGGCCCGTCTTGGCGTTTGCTCTGCGTCAGTCGCGAAGCAGCACGCCGCGATACCGGTGCGCCGTGCCGACGGTGTTTGCACTTCCCCAGAGTCGCGCCGCCCCGTGCGCCGATAACCGTCGACGTGAGACAACCCTCTCCCGCGGACACGAGCGCGGCGATCATGTCGCTCTCCTGCTGGAATCCGTCTCTCCGCCGGCCTTCGCTTGGACGGCGCTCGTGATGGCGCCCCCGACGCGCCGGGTGCCGGGTGCCGGGCGTTGGGTGCCGGGTGCCAGGTGCTGGGCGCTGGCCCGCTGAAGCGCTGGCCCGCTGGACCTCTGGGTTGCTTGGCTGAGACAGGCGCAACGGCGTGCCCGTCGAGCTGAGGTTGAGGTGAGGTCAGCCCTACGGCGCGCAAAGACAGTTGCGGTCCAAGGCCACATTGCGGGGTGCAGCGCCATATTGCTTAGCATCTTAGCCGTTTGTCCTGTTGCAGCAATTCGATTTGCCCTTTTGCCCCTTGCGTTGCCTCGTTGGGAGCACTGCTTGATGTCGCCATATGTCGCCATTCTCGCCGTCAGCTCGCCAAGCCTCCGCCGCGTTGCCGCGCCAACCATCGCCAACGATTGCAAACACCACGACCCTACCACCACCACCACGACCCCATCGCCATAGTGCATTCCTAGCCCGACGCCAACTCGACTACCGATGGCGCGCGCCCACGATGAGAGCAGCGACGATGAGCTGCCCGCCCTTTCCGACATCCTTAACAGGCGCCGCAACGCACAACCGGCGACGCCCTCATCTCGAGAAAAGAACAAACCATTGCTCGGCGCAAAAAACCCTGAATCCACCGCACCGCCGCTCTCCCAAAAGGCCAAGGGCACCCCCGTCGCCGCGAGGCGTCAGCGTTTGCTGAAATCTGCTTCTGTAGACAGTAGGCTTGCACGTCCGGTGACCGCCGAGACCATCGGGTCCATTGCATCCCTTGATGAGAGCGGCTCAACCTTCCGCACGCGGTCGCCTGTTGCAAAACGAACAGCTGCCAGGGCAGCCAAGAAAAATGCCAAGTACCTTGTGGACGAGGAGTCGGATTCGAACAGCATGGCGCAAGCAGACTCAGATTGCAGTTCCGAATCCGAATCCGAGGAAGACGTAGAAGGGAGCCTATGGTCTGCCTCACATGATGACCGGGACGATATGTTTGCCGAGGATGACCATGACGAAGCGACCTGGCCACCGAATGTGTTGCTAACAGATTTCCAAAAATCCAATGTTGGCTCTTCGGACGATGTGTCTCGGAGTAGGCAAGTCTCTGAGCACAGCGTACCAGCCTATGAGACCCAATACACCAGAAACCCCCCGCCTATTCTGAGGAAGCCTGAGATAAGCTCTGCAGACTCTGAACGACCATCGAGTTCTTCGTCTACTGATTTTAACGCTGTCTTGACATAGTGAGGACTCTTTATCGTATCTTAGGTCCAACGCACTAATAACCCTTCTAGCTCGCCTCCTCGGAGAAGATCACCACATAAGATCCTCCATGACTCCGACCGCCCTTGCACTCCGCCTCTTGCTGCCAGTCCGGAGAAGTCACGTCTTGTGTCTCCCAAAAAGAACCGTATCCCAACACCGCCGCATCGGCCAAGCCTGGATGCCTTCTGGTCTGCAGAGGTGGTCAACTCGTGGAACGACCTGCATTCACCTCGCAAAGTTCTGCAATCTCCCAAGAAAGAGAGGGCTGGCCCTCCCAGCGACAAGGAAACCTACCAGATATCGCCGCAGAAGAAGAGTCTTGCCAAGAAGGACCCGGCACGCAGATCGTTCGAGCAGCGAAAGCACCAGTTGGCCCGAGACTTCCTCGATGAACTAGATGCGACAATCACGAAAGGAGAAATATCGTCGTTAACGGCTGAGTCAGGCGGCGTCCAACTAGTTTGGAGTAAGACCTTGAACACGACCGCCGGAAGAGCAAACTGGAAGAAAGAGAGCATAAAAGTTCAGGAGAATGGAATGTCCTCTGTGCGTCACAAGCATCACGCGAGCATCGAACTGGCAGAAAAGGTCATTGATGATGAAGGTAATACAAGCAAGACTGATGATCGCCACAAATGTGCTGACCTGTTCGTGCCAGATCGTCTTGTCAATGTAATCGCTCATGAGTTTTGCCACCTCACGAATTTCATGATCAGCAATGTGCGGGACAACCCACATGGAAGAGAATTCAAGGAATGGTATGAAGTCTGGCAGATGGTGTAAGTTCATGACTAAACAGTCTTTTACAGGGCAAAAAGGGTCACGCGGGCCTTCGGCCACCGCAACGTGAACGTCACCACGAAACACACATACGCCATTGACTACAAATACGTCTGGACCTGTGTCAGCTGCGAACATGAATTTAAGCGCCACTCAAAATCTATCGATCCAGCAAAACACCGGTGTGGCTCCTGTAAATCAGAGCTCGTGCAAACGAAACCGGCTGTACGTCGAAAGGATCCGAACAAAGGCCCGAACGAGTACCAAATATTCATGAAGGAGAACTTCCAGAGGATCAAGCGGGAGAACGAAGGCAAGAGCCACAAGGAGATCATGGAGGTCCTTGGGAGAGAATATAAAGAGGCCAAGGCCCAACGAAGCAGACCAACGCGTGTGGAGGACGATCTGAAGAGTGTTACCAGAGCCATCAGTGCGGTTGCTCTAGACGACTAGGCAATTCTGGCAATGTCGAGTTAGATATGGGAAGTCACGATGAATTTATATTAGATCCTCCGAGGGCGTGGTCCTCAAGACCGCATACTTGAACCATTCCAGCCGTCCCAATTCTATAAGACGTAATGATGCAGCAAGTTATTCATGAAAATTGCTCAAGCCGCATGAGTGTATCCAATCAGCTTTCCCTTGTGTGCTGATGATGGGCCAGTACTTCGCTTCAGGGACCAAGTCATCCAAACCAATGTTCTCCAGGGGTGAACCCCGATGAATCAACAAGCCATGGAAACCTACAGTCGTAACGTATACAACAGTAGTTGCGATCGCACAATAAGATATCAGAGTCTGAATCAAGCTTTTCCCAGGAGGGGGTGCCACCGGGTTCACTCAAGGCTCAAGAGCCATACTCCTAACAGATTAGAAGCATGTGTTTCAACGCTGAAGCGAGGAGAATAGATTACCCTTTAACGGTAGTGCGCAGAATGATCCATAAGCTATCTGTGGGTAGCGTGGAATATATACGCGCCGGATAACTAATCAACAGCAAACAAGGTAGCAAACAAGAGAGGCGAATAGTATGGAGTCCACTAGATACTCCGTCAATAGCGTTACGGTTTACTTCGCAATTCGTATAACCTCTTAACTTCTTTAAATATAGTATCTCTGTTATTTAGTTATATATTATACTCTCTCGCTACTATTACTACGTTATATTTTCTCGAGACTATATATCTACTCTAGTATATCTCTAATTCTTAAACTACTACCGTGTTATCTATTAACGGAGTTAGTAGATTATATACTATTCGACTTTCTTTTTTTACTACCTTGTTAACTATTACTTAGTTATCTAGCGCGTATATTATTCTACACACCTATTAGATTATAAGCCCTTCACGCTTCGTGCCATTTGGCGAACCTTTCGCGTAGGATCCTGTAAGTTTTAGACCCGGCCACAGTAAAAGAGCCTATTAATGGCTAGGGTCTCTCGGGTTCTCTTATTAAGGCAACTGGTTACCCCGTTGTCTAGACTAAAAACGGCGCGTGCTGCGGCACGGACTCTGATCGAGAATGATGAATGGATTGATGGTGGAGGGTCGACTGGGTCGACCCGACAGCTATCTAAGCTTGTCGGGGCGCCTGCCCAGATCGATCTGGACAGGAACCGTGACAGCGCGCCTCTTAAGGTATTAGTAGCGACAGTAGCAACGCAACGCCGCGAACGATATTCGTAGGTCGTATTAACGGGAAAGTGGACGCTGGCAAACGGACCAGGACTCACGCCGCGACCGACACCGCAACTGGTAGCACAGCCAATTTAACGTGCAATAACAGCAACGACAACGAACTACCCACCTGACTAACTAACCGACCAACCAACTAACCGGCCTACACTGATGATGTTGAAGGATTGGGGTGGACACACACCAGGGCATTTGGTCCAGCTATCTCTTTTTTTTTACAGCAACGCACTTAGATCTCAGCAAGTCTGTATAGGCATGCAATCGTGGGGTGTGACGGAGTTGGTGGATTCCATGCTATTCGACTCCCTTTGATGTTTGCCATTGCTTAGTCATCTGGCGTGTATATATTCTACGCTACCCAGCAGATAGCTTATGGGATTATTCTGCGCATCCATCAGTTATAATGAGTAACGGCCACCGAGGGTCGGAGGCTCGAGCCGTAATACTGCTGTGGCTGTAGGTAGCCGCCGGCGGGTCGCTGTAGATACGCCCGGGTGTATAACAGTAAACCTCATCTATTCTCCGCCCAGATTAATCGTAATCGTATAATAGATATGTACTTTTACTACGCGTTGTAGACGCTAACGCGATAGAATGTATAGAAGTAATTACGATACTCTTAAAACTAATATGTACTAGAGCTCTACTCTAATTGTGAATTTCTCTTAGCGGGAAGAAAAGAAAAGCCGGCGACAACCTCTCGTATATCACATTAGGCGTCACCTGTTACAATGCAGTTATACTTCTTCCACGTGCGTGGAGAGGAGCTTTTCGGCATTAGTCGTCTATCTTTTTACCCGTTATCGCTGCCGGCGTTTGGTACTGATGGTGCTTGTCTGCCGACAGGGGTCTACGAAGGAATGTGGATGGCAGTCTTTGTGCCCGTTAGAGATTTAATGGGGCCCAGCTCGAATAGCGATAGTTGTACCATCGAGGAAGAAACACGAGTGGGTCAGTACGTTAAGCTTGGGCCGGCTCAGCATGACAGTGATATTGCTCGCTATCTGAAGCCTAGCGTAAGCTTAATTAATGGATGAAGTTAAGATGAAATGAACTCGAGTCGGATAGCAGCGAGTAATCGGTAAGGGCGATCTGTGCATCAAAGCATGCCTGCGAAGTTCCCAACGTGGGGTAGAAAGTCGATGAGGGCTGCACATGGCACTGGCGTCGTTGAGACGACGGTTGCGGTACATGCGTCTTATCTGCGATAAGATGGGTTTCCCCACCTTCGACGCAGCCCTTCGACTCTCCCACCAACTCCTCTGCCAGCACCGCCCAGCATGCCGCCGTCCGTACCTGCTCCGGCCCGGCGCATCCCGGTAGAGCCGCTGACGCCGGCCGCCTTCTCGCCCTTCGGCACCGTCATCGAGAACCCAGTGCGGACGGGGTCACCGCAGCCCGGCGGCGGCCTGCAGACAGTGACTGCCAACCAGGGCACGGCACTCAAGTACCTGGACGTCACACACATGACGGATTTCTATCAGCTGGCAGCGAGCGGCAAGCCTGCCAAGGCCGTCATGAACATGTTCGTGTGCTCGCCGCGCCAGCTGCGCCACGACGTCTTCGACGTGTCCATCCTCGAGCGCCACCCCTTCACGTCGCAGACGTTTATTCCCATGGGCCAGGCCGCCTCTGACGCCTCGACGCAGTATCTGGTCATCGTCGCCCCGACGCTGCCGGCCCACGCCACGGCGCAGCAGAAGCGGCCGCCGCCCTTCCCTACGCCGGAGCCGCGGAGACGCCGCTCGCTGCGTGACATCTTCTCGCGCGCGCGTCCCTCGCCCTTTACCAACGAAGCAGCGCCGCCTTCGCCTTCGGCAACGAGGCAGCCAGCACCGGTGCCGCCGCCAAAGGGCCCTGGGCTGCCGGACCTCAGCAACGCCAGGGCATTCATTGCCAAGGGAAACCAGGCCGTGACTTACGGCGCCGGCACCTGGCACGCGCCAATGTGCGTTTTGGGTGCCGACGACATTGACTTCGTCGTCGTGCAGTTTGCCAACGGCGTGGGCATTGAAGACTGCCAGGAGGTAGAGCTGAAGGCGGCCGATGGGACCGAAGGGCTGACGGTGCCAATTGGTGAGAGCACCGTGCCGGGGATCGTGGTAAAGGCGAGACTCTAAAAGCAAGCATCATGGACGGGAAAAGAATGTA
The DNA here is from genome assembly GCF_012971845.1 of Lasiodiplodia theobromae. Lineage (NCBI taxonomy): Eukaryota > Fungi > Ascomycota > Dothideomycetes > Botryosphaeriales > Botryosphaeriaceae > Lasiodiplodia > Lasiodiplodia theobromae. Next base: position 35,253 of record NW_023336556.1, on the reverse strand, counting down.
TGTCTGTACGGAATAAGCAAGAAGGCGAAATAGGAAAAGTTACACGTTTGTTCTCACGGCTTGGTCACGCTGCGCGGTGACACGCATCCTCGTCAAGACTTTCCTGGCATCGAGGGTGGTGGTGAGCGTTGCCACGGCGAAGCCAGAAGCGGTTGTGATGGACGCTATGCCAAATTTAGAAGCGCGTAAAGCCGGAGACGCGGTAGGGAAGAAGAAGGTCGCCTGGCGAATTGCCGAGCGATGACAGCCCGCCACCTCCTTTTCCGTGCATCGATTTCGTCTGCCATGATAATGGCGCGAGACGGGGCGGTGGCTTTTGTGAAGATAGAGTAGGCCTAGCGCCTCGCTTGCAGGCTGCCTATTCGGGGAAGAGTGTATAGGACGCCAATGGCATATTGCAATGCTGGCGCGGGGCGGCTGCCAAAGGGAGCAGCAGCAAGGGCCGGGCACGAGGCGTTCCTTGCAGGCTATACGTACATGTTGTATAGAAGGGCCGGAGAATGCCATTGTTCCTATTTTTTTTTCTCGCGACAAGGGGGCGGGCATTTTCCGCGCGCGCCAACGCCATTCTTCTGTCATGCACGCCGCGCGCGGGCCCGAGTCGTGTCCGCGGCGCAAACGACGAAGGATCCACCGCGCGCTGGGTGTTGCACGAGGGGTCTGGCGCGAGCGGGCCCGGCGTGACGTCATGCGGCGCAGGAAGAGATTCCGACCGTGTGCCTCGGGCGGATCTCAGCTCTGCATCTGCAACGAGCCCCACACTAGCCACACCAGAGCGCCCCACGCGTTCTGACGTGCCGCTGCCACTGCTCCCACATGACCACCGCGCGCGTCCGAGTCAGCCGAACCCTGCCACCGCCCCCGCCCTCGAAGCCGGCCAGGCGCCTGTCCCGCCGTCCATGGCGACACCGCAACGCACTGCGTGCCACGCTGTGATTCGCCCGCCGGCTAGCCGTTTCATCTTGACCTCTCGCCGCCTGCTCTCCCGAGCTGATTAGGCAAGCTCGCCAGCAGCCTTGCGTCATGGTGCGCTGCCCGCTCGCCGCCAACGGTCGCCCGACCTTTTCGCCCGTCTGCGTGCGACGTCCTCCGGCCCTGTGGCCGTGCAACGGGATCGAGCCCAGGCGGCACGGCGCACCTCCACACCACGGGTAGTCTGTCGATAGCGCACCTGCCCAGCACCACCACTAGCCACCCACCCTGCGCCTCTGCTGTGGCAAAGCGTGCCCTGCGCTGCTTATCCTCAACCGCTCGCCCAATCACCGTCCGTGGAGTGCGTGACGACCCGAGCTGAAATCCTGCAGCCCGTCAGCCGATGCTGCGCCAGAAGCAAGGGCTGTCCGCTTATTGTGAGCTGGCACCCGGCGGCCGATCGCTGTGGCGGGAGCTGGCTTGTGGCTCTTTGCTCCCCAGAAAGGCAACCTTCTGTTGATCCAGAATCCGACGGGAATGAGCCACTTCAGCACTCGCCACCTCTGCCGCTCGACGCGGCGCTTCTTTCCTGGGACTTCTCCATGGTGGCCTCATGCCCCCCCCCTAGCCCTCGGCGGTACCAGCCCGCCAGTAAGCTGGTCATGATGCGGGGCAACGTTGTGTGAGACCCATGGTTCACCAGTTCCTCCCACGAGCTCGCCTTACGTGCATCAAAGATTTGTAAAGTCTGAAAGCGCGTGGAATTTGTCGTCTACTCGGACGTCCCCGCCCTCCCCGAACCCCTGCCATGCGAGCATTATTACATGAAGCATAATTCAAGCTAAATGGGTATCTTCTTTCGTGTAAAGAAGCAAGCGCGCCGTGCAAGGCCCGCGACGAAAAGAAAAGATTACAGGAGCAGCGTGCAACGCAGAATACATCAACGTGGAACAAAAACACAAAGGGAGATCGAGAGCAATCTCAGCCATCGCGCCCGAGGCGCTATAGATAGAAGCTCCTGAAGCCGCCGTCGTTACCAGTAAAAAAAAAATTAAGTAGTGGGTATCCGAAGAAATCGCAAATGTGGGCGATCCAAGTGGTATCTCAAGCCAAACAAACGCCCGTGGGTGCAGATACATGTCCCTAAAGCGCTTCCGACCAGCGCTCGCGCCATGACGAAATTTACAGCTCATAACCAATCATTAGCCTTGGGAAACGAGTGTACGCGTGCGCGACTCGCGCATTTCAGAAGAGAAGGCGAAGCTCGTAGCCAGACGTCGTCGTCGTCTCGGTTGCGCCGACCTCACCGTCGACTTGCACGTCGGTCGGTCCCGAGTCCCATTCGCGTTTCATCGGTGAGTCAGCCTGAATCTCCTGAAACTCGGCCGTCATGTCTTGGCCTTCGGGCATTTCCAGGACGTCGCTGTCGTCCAGGGCGATCGCTAGGCCCTTTGCGTTGATCCGGATGGTACGAACCACCCGAGTCGGCTCGAGTTTGCACTTCATTGCAATGCCGTTGACCAGATCTTTGAGCGTGCGCTGCATGAGATACACAGCCCGATAGTAGTTGTCTTCCGGTGGCCGCCCGACAAATCTCGGTTGCACATAGAAGCATGCAACTGCCAATTGTCAGATCATAGTCCTGTGGCAAACAGGGGTGGGCAAAAATAGACTTACTGGGTTTGATAGCTCGCTCCGGTGGTGGCTGGTAGGAAAGATCAACGCCAAGCGCGTCAATCCAGCCACCAATCGATCCATCCGCCGACGCCTTCTGCACCTTGACTGGGTTATTGGACAGGGTTGGTTGGACAGCCAGTGAATTGATATCACCGGTCGCTGTTTGCGACATGTTACGCCATTCGTTCGAGGACACACGCGACGGCGGAGGGAAGGATTGGAACGTCGAGCTGCGACGTTCGCCCGAATTGACAGACTGCGAGCTCGGCGTAGGTGAGACGATCGAAGAGTTTCTGCTCTGGCCGTCCCACATTGTCGAATCTCCCGTCTCGACCTTGGTGAGGTCTTGCGGTTCTCCCGAAAGATGCACCGGGTGAAGGTCAGGATCGTCGAACTCTTCGCCCTTCAAGTACAGGATACTCGTGGGTCTGGTAGACGTGAACATGTCCTGGAGCGTTGCGAGCTTCAAATGCAGGTCTTCCTCCGCCGAAGGCCTGTTTCCGGTAGAGCTGGCAGACGACATGGACCAAGTCCGCTTGTGCTTGGGAACCTTTCCAGGCCGGTCGTTGGCACTCGCGCCCGCCTTCGCGATCGATCCCCTTTTCCTCTTGCCAAAATCCTTCATGCCGGATTCTGCTTGCGCAATCTGCTGCTTCAGCTTGTCGATTGTCTTCTTGACGTGGGTGACATCGTTGGAAAGCTTGCGCTCAGCTCCATGATCGCGGAAAAGCTTGACTTTGCAGTAGCAGATCTCCGGCTGGGGAGAATCAGCCAAGCCTGGTGCCTGAGAGCCGACCTGCTCGGTTTTCGCGCACAGCCTCACAGGAATGCCCTTTACACCTTTGGAATGGCTGAAGTCTGTGGAGAGGAAGTTGAAGCGAACGGCGACTGAGCACTCCACGACACCGTTGGCACTCGCACCCGGCGTCCAGGTCACGGAAAAGCCATCGAAAGATGCAGACTCCAGTTCCACCCGAGGGCGTGTCGAGCCGTCGCCGCCTCCGACCTGAGTTGGATCGACGAATTCAACTGCTTGTAGACGACCACCGCGCTGGTGAGCTTCGTTCGTGCCACGCCCCTCCTTCCAGAGCTGCCAGCATGCGGCTGGCCGCTGGCGTTGCTGCTCATCCTCGAAGGAGATCCGAATGTACGTCCGGTACTTGACGGGAACGCTAGCAATCTGGGGAGGAGCCGGCGAAGTGTCCACGATTGCGATGGAATAGGCCTGGCCTTTGTTGAGATACGTGACCGGAACCTCGTCCGCATGCTTGATCATGGCGGTGGGGGCATTCAGAGTCACATGCCAGCGGAAGCTGCCTTTGCTTAGCGGGGGTTGACTATTAGAATGGAGACCGGAGGAAGCTTACTTTTCAATGTTCTGCTGGAGGAGGCTTGGTCGCTGCTGCTCGCTGAATCCTTGAGCGAAGCTGAGCATTGGTGACCGCTCTTGCATCTCGATGTCGACGGGTATGCCGTCCATTTGCGGCTCCTCGGCCTGGGACATGGGGTCGAAGGGAGCGGGCTGATGGGTGAATTGATGAGGCGCGAACGACTGGGCCTGGGACATCTGCTGGGGCATGGCAAAAGGATTCGGGTTCTGGAAGGGAAGAGGCGCGATGGGGTGAGGCTGGAAGCCGTGCATTGCGGGTCCAGTCGACTGGGAGGCCTGGAGAGCGCCCTCGGACGTGGGCATGGACAGCGGGGTGCCCAGGCCCATGGTAAAGCCGGGCGTGTGCAGGTCGCCAGCCTGGTTGTGGTAGATGGTGTTGGTGCCGCCGGGCGTGGGCGTGTAGTAGCCCGGCGGCTGGTTGGCGAACGAGGCGAAGGCGAAGCTGTTCGGATCCATGAGCGAAGGCGTGAAGCGCCATTGCTCAGCACCGCGAGGGGTGGGATCCTGGTCCTTTACATCCTCGGAGTCGCCAAAATGACTGCGTTGTGGTCAGCAAAGACGCGTGGTGGTGGAGATGCGGCGCAGGCGCGATGGTGATGCGCGAAGCGGCTAGCGCATCTGAGCGACTGAGTCGCGACGGCGGGTGATCAACATACTGAAGTGCCAAGTCGAGAGCAGACGTGGTGTTTTGCGACGGCGCCGCGGACGCGCGAGACCCGACGCCGAGCTGCGGAAAGGAGGCTTTGAAGCTCGCGATCAGCTCATCATTCGGCTTTTGCGAATTGGTCCTGCGCGTGGGCGAGATGTCAGCAGGCTGGCCGGAGCGCGACGCGCAGGCTGGCGCGAGCACGCGCAAATGGCTTACCGATTGCGGAACATGTCTGGAGAGCTCGGCGGAGCGTGTAGTCAGGGTGCCAGGAGCATGAAGGAGGAGAGGCTGGCGAGGTGGTAGCTGAGGTGTGGAACGGCGGCGGTGGGCGGTGCGTGGTCGCCTAGTACGTGTGGCTGACTACAGGTACGGCACCATGCGGTTCGGGGAGCAAAAGGCGGGCGCGCATATGCGAGCGAAAGGCGCCAGTCTTTTATGAAGCAAAACCGTTTATTTCGACGCCATGTGGACCAGCACTTGCAAGGGTGGTGAGGGAAGGAAGCGGCGCGCACGAGCCCAGGAAGGTGACCGCACCGGAACAGCAGATCACGATGCGAGCGTCAATCGTCGGGGTCGGGGGAAAGCGCGACAAGCCCTACACGCCCCATTGCGCTGCGTCATACCTCAGCCGGCCCGTGGCTGTGCGCTGGACCACGCGCGCGCCGGCTAGGCCTGGGACCTCACTCCAGAGACGCGGCCACGCTGCCCGCCGCTCGACCGCCCGAAAACTCGGACGCTGATCGCTCGTCCCTACAGCATCCTAGATCCTAGCTGCGGCTGCCCAGCGCCGCTGTGGTCTAGCCGCCTGCAGATTATTGTCGCGCGCCGGCCTTCCAATCTCGCCCGCCGGGCGCGACAGCGCGCACAGGCGCGGGCGCGGGGGCACGGCCGCGCGGGGAGCACGTCGTCGTCGCGGCCGCCCAGCACACCAGCATCGCCGCTGAATGAAACTGCAGCGTGCCACTCGCCTCTGGAACGTGTTTGGGCCCCCGCGGGCGGATAGCAAGCAGCCACACGGACAACGTGACGCTCCAGGGGCCGGTTGCCTCCTGGCGCACATGCTGCCCCGTCCTATCGCGCGCCGGGAGCACAGGCTGCGCCTCAGCTGCCGTGCGGAGATGAGAATGACGTCCCGGAGCCGTCGAATGCGTGCGAGTGCCTGAAGCCGCTGGCTGCGCTGCTTCCCCTGCGTGGTGAAGGGATGGGAGGCATGGGTCCCCCACGGCGCATCCCGCCGCGGCCAGCTGGTGTGGCGCATGCGGCCAGATCTCTGGCAGCCGTGTCGCTTGCGAGATGGAGGGCAGCCGAGATGAGAACGTCGGCGGGGGGGAGCTGCCCGAAGGCGACACGGACGGGGGTGCGGGTGCATGCGGCGCTGGGCTGATGGGAAAGAAGGCGGCGGCGAAGTCCGCGGCTCCAGTGCTCGCTGGAAAGGCAGCCGTGGCCGGCCGTTTGTCTGACATGGTGCGCGATCGCTTCTCGACGTGGCGCTCACAGGCGCGTTGCAGCGTGCGCTCAAATCGGCGGGCCGGGGCTGTCGCACATCATAGGTCGGCCGCCGCGACAGGCAGTCATGCCGAAGCGCGTGAGAAGCCGGCGGCCTTCATGCGCCACAGCTGCTAGCTGACGGGGGCCGTTCCGCAAATCACGGTCGCTGGCGATCCGTCGCCCGTTGCGGCCGGTGCAGAGGACGGCGTGACGCGCGTTTTCGCAGCGGCCGAGAGTCTTGAGCCTGGGGCTGCCCAGCAGCTCCGCGCCAGCGCAGCGGAAGCTGGCGTCATAAGAGCGGTGCTGCTGTTCCGCTGTGCGACTCTGGGGCGATGCGACTCGACTGCGATGTAACTCGACGCCCGCCCGGCGGCCGGCACCACGTCTCGGCATGATGCAATCTCAGTGGAGAGTGTCCACCGCGCGCGTGCTCGTTGCTTTGCGTCGAGGGCGCGGTGAAGGCTGGAGCATGGAGCCCGGCGCGCGCGCGTGGGGAGGTTCCTGCAATTTCGAGCGGAGTGTGTGTGCGAGGCGGAGTGCGATTGGCGCTGGCAGGATTAGCCGTCAGTCCGCCGCCGCCTCAAGCGTCAGCGTAAGCAGCTTGGCGTGTATTTTACCGTTCGCCGTGCCCGCTTTGGGCCGGCCTGTACGACTGTGCTAACCTGCGTCAGCGCCGCAGCGCCGCTCATTTCCCCCGCCGTGCGGTGCTCACTTCACCATCAGATTACCGCTGCGCGGCATAATCGCGCCTCGCCCAATCGAGCGCATTACCACCCAATCCTTTGGACTACAGAGGAGCTCACTAGCCGGCGTTGCTTTTCGCCGAGGCTTCTGGGACAGTTGTCCGTTGTTTCTTTTTTATTTTCCTTACTCGCGCCGGCACGATCGCGATCGATCGCGATGCCCATCGCTGTTTTCTGCCTCATCTCCGACGCGTGATGCCACGGCCTTCAGGTCTGCCTCAACCTCAGAAGCTCAAATGAAGCTCCCGGCACGCCGGCACGCCCAAACAGACCGTCTACCCGCTGCAACGCATCCTCTGCTTCCGCTTTCCGTCTGACTCCAATCCCGTGCTCCCTCATTTGCTACCCGCTGCGTTTTTGGAAGGCTGGCTGGCGCGCGCCATCCTTGACTGGGTCAATGCGGCTAACTGTGGTCTCTGAGCTTCTGGCCGCCCCGGCACCCGCAAGGTTTGCGGCGCTGTCTACCTGATTAGTCCGTTGCTTTAGCAGCAGTTGACCGCTGGTCCGGCCCGAGGCTGGCGGCGGTGAGCTTTACTTGGGTATTGCTGTTGTTGACTTTGCCGCTACAGCGTCAGGAGACGACGTGGCTCCACCTTGCGCTGCTGACGCCGAAAGAGAACGACGGCTACTCTTTTGCGACATCTGCCGAGCCAACAAGTTGTTGTTCGCCTCGAGGCGCTCCGCACTGTTACGGAATGCCGTCCTGCGGGAGCTTGTACTGGACGAGAGCATTTCTGCCTCTGAACGACCAGGGCCAGCCACCACCGTCACAACGCTAGACCGCTGCTCCTGGCGTGAACGCGCCAATCCTTTATCATGCGTAGGGCTGGGGATCTTAGAAGGCCTTCTTACACCGCGTTCACCTCCACATTCTTCTGAACTGCTTGCTGACAGGTCACTCATGGCATCGCAGCGAGACGACGCGAAGCTATCAATGGTCTTGAGAGGCGGTCTGATTGCAGGAATTGTGCGTGGATCTTTCCAACCGGCAGCATCATCGTTGGGGATCCATGATGGTGGTCTGCGAATCTGGGGCCCTGTCGGAGTTCTCTGCATCGCTTCCACCGAGGGAATCCCCAGGTGTTCCTCTGCATTGTCGAACAACTCAATGAGCTTAGGTAGGATCTGTTCTGCCCTCAAACCTCGGTTGGTTGCGATTGCAGATGCCATCTGTTTGATGGCCTGGAGATCCCTAGCTGTATCACTCTCCGGTACCGTGCCTGGCTCGTTATGATCGCAAGGGACGGCACCCCCAGTGATGTTGGTCGCTTCTCTGGAATCACGCAAACCGCTTTCTTCTGAAGCTGAGGGTTGTCCTTGGGATATAGGTCCTTGAGAGCCACCCGGAAAAGCGGAAACCTTTTCAAGTGCATTCGAGACATTCGCCAGCGGAGGTGTACCCACCGGAATATCGCGATTGACAATCGAGAAGAGTTGGATTGAGAGTGCTCTTTCCTTGCTTGACGGTGACATAGACGGTGCTAAGGGAGATATCCGTTCAGCGTTGTTCTCCAGCAGGATTCGATATGAGTGGTATCTTACCTCGTTGGACTTTCTTTGACTTTACCTGCTGCTTTTGCATGACATCTGTTCCTCTGGTGGCTGGCGTGCTCAAGCCCACTTGGTTCCTGTAGCCCTTCTTTCGGCTGACAACGCTGTCCTGACGAGAGGCCATTAACCGCGACATGCCGTTCTTCCCTTTGGCAATGATAAGTTCCAGGCGCTTGATTTCCGCGCGGAAGTCCTTTTCTTCCTCCTCCCGTCTTTTTTCAGCTTCCTCTAGCCTGCTTCCTACCTCCTCGAGCTGTTCTTCAAGCTGTTCTTTCTCCACACTCAAGTTCCTATATGCCTCGATCACATGCAGGACAGAACTGTTCATCTGCGCCGGCAGGCCGTCAAATGGCTGGTTGCAGAGCTTGATGAAGATTGCATCGATCATGGTGCGGATGTCGGGTGACAGAGCGTCATCAGCGGTGCCATCTGGGGACCAGATTTCTGTAGTAGGATCGTCAAGGAGCTTGCTCGGCCTGTGGGAGAAGTATGAAGATATCTTCTTGCGCGGGCCAGAACGTCTTCGTGGGGTGCCGGACTCGGAGAGAGAGCTGGAGTCAACAGTGTTGCGGCGCTCTTCGGAGGTGAGAGGGAACGTCGGAGTACGTGTTCGAACGGGCTGGATCGTTTTGCGCATCCAGTTCTGTAAGTCCGCCATGGTTTGGTTATCGGCGAAACCGGGAGACGCAGGTGTCGAGGTTGTGGATTGTCGAAGGCGCTGCCGCGGTGTTGTCGTTCATTGAATGCGACTACGGAAGGCGCGCTGCAAGCGAAAGAGGAAGCCGCAGCCACAGAACGATGCACATACGTAACTGAGACACAGCTATTCTCATTCACCTATTTTCGGCTTAACTCGTGGGGACACCGCTGGACCCTTTGTATTTGGACATCGCAGCTATCATGAGAGTAGCGCAAACAGTCCAATCCTGTGTGCATATTACAAACATCTCAATCGTATGTGATATCCGCGCTCTGGGCTCCGGTGTCCTGAATCATCCTTGAGGGATGGTGATTCTTGCGCTGCACCTATCTTTCCTTAACTAAGTCTTTATTGGCGTGCACTTTAAGCGGAGATGTAGCACTGCCTAGTGAGATTTGATTAACAACCAGGGTACAGGTGAATTAATCAAGCCACGGTGATATCTGCAGAGCATGTATAATCTGCTTTGCGAAGAAGCCCGAGGAATGTCTCCGATAGGACACGCACTTTCAAGAAGCTTTGTAGCATTTTTTATGAATGACCGTAGATGAAAGAAAGTTGGGGCCAAGACAGATTCTAACCAAGTTTGTCATGGGTAAAGGAACATCGATCTAGAACCTTGTACACCGGTATCGAAGTAACACTGTCCAAACTGTTGGAATTCACTACCGCTAGGCAATAGGTAATGTGCATCTGGCTGCTTACTGCATTCAAGGTTGGCGCGCCTGACATCGCAAAGAAATCGAGGTGGTTGAGGTTGGTGCCCGGTTCCCGCGCTCACCCGTCTTCGGTTGAAATACTGGCCCTGTCGCACGCCTAGAGCTTCGGATTGGAAATAGGATTTCGCCCGTGGCTAAGAACTTCTGACCGTGATATTGTTCCTGCATCGATGGAGATTGATTGCTATGTCCTGGTTCAAACGCGGCAGCAACACATGGAATATCAATCGAAGTCAAAGAGAAATGTCTTGGGATGATGCAAACATTACTTAGGGTACGTGTAAGCAAACAATCGCTTGCAGAGCTGGACCTGAGATGCGATATTCGTCGGATTGTCTCCGCGGGCACGCCCAAGTAAAGGAATAACATTTATTTTCAGCGTGTCTAGCAGCCGATTGAACTTCCCGAACGATCAGCATATTACACCAAAACTATAGCGGGAACTGTTTTGACTAGAATTCACAGGGATATGTTGCCCTTTCTCCATGCATCCAAACTCCATGGGGAAAGAAGCCGGATGTTTGGTAATGAAAGGGCAGGTGATCTCGGCACGAAAATAATCCTTCAGCATTCGCGCATGGGTAGAGCGCGGGGCTGTACACACTAATGCCGTACGTGTATGTCAAACGGAGAGAACTCAAGGTACCATTCAGAAAGGTCGGCGGCTCGTGCCACCTGTCACCGGTTCAGCAAGAGACGGCGAAAAGTCTGCTCGGCGCAGAGGAAAAAGAAGCGTGCATCGGTCGGGATCGAAAAGCCGTTTTCCATTTCCCCGTGTAAAGGCTGCATCAATGCGACCAGCTCAATCCATGCCAGTCGTTTTTAAGACTTTTATGCCGTAAAACCCGTCCCCGGACATTGCTGCACCTTGTTTATGCCGACTCGCGCTTGCCCTCCTTGACCTCCTTCTGTATTTTGCCACTGATATCAGCCAAAAATTCTCACGGGTCTAACAGGACGCCGGGGGGGAAAACGCACCAGCGCCCTCATGGTGCCGTGAAGCGCGTGCCTGTGGTTCCTCCTGAACTTGGGGTCGACACCCTTGAGCGACGGGTAGCGGTGGGTCTTAGGCTTCTTGATACTGTTTCGCGCGACGTGTCAGAACATGTTCAGTTGCATTCGATGGCCAGAGAGTCGCGCGTAGGACGGTTGCCGAGTATCGGGACAGGATGGCCAGGCGGCTGGAGGTGATGCGTACCCGTTACGGTGAGCCTTCTTAGACTGGTTGTGCTGAGACGAGTTCTTGGACTCTGAGGAGCGGCATGTCAGCATCGACAGAGAAGTAGCTGTGTGCGCCGCACTTACTGGCCATGGCGACTGATTTCCTGGTGCAGCGTCGTGGGTATGGCTTTCGATGTCGTCGTTATCGGGCTGAACGTGTGTAGTTTCGCTCGCCAAACGTTCAGTTGTGCGCGCTAGTGAAATTGAGCTAGTCCGCGTTAGGACATAGGGCTCCATGGCCCCGCGCAAGCTGCCTTCACATCATCGAAAGTGCACAGGCCGATTAAGAAATGCTGCCAGCAGATGGATTTTGTCACATCGAAGATATTAGCTACGTAAATATGATAGTGCCAGTAAATTGTCGTGGCTAACGGTGCTCGGGCACTTTTTTTTTTTAAAAAAAAAAACACAACGGATGAAGGGCGTGGTCCAACACAACCGTGCTCTTCAATTCATACGTCCAAGTCCCGACCGAAATCGACCAATCTAAGCTTCCTTGCGTCTTTTGGGTGGAATTGCGCAACCTTTGCGCGGACCAAGAAGCGGGCGGCTGCAGAGTCTCTGCTCAGCTGAACGTATTCTCCGCCGTTACTCTCGCCCAACAACGCGCGCAAAAGCTCTTCAACCAGCAACCTAATTTCCGTGGCGGCAGCATCTTTCTCGCCCAGAGGCTCGTCGTTGCTCGCGCCGGCTGTACCCCAGATCTTGTCGATTCGCATTTGTCGCCTGTCCACGGCCGCCTTCCCCTGCTTCAATGGCTTTGGCTTGCCTTGATGAGAGAAGCCTGCGGACAACATTTCGTCATCAACGTCCATAAGCTCGCCCACCACGGGCCCGCCAAGCTCCTCGGCAGCGACCAGAGTGGCCAGGTGCTCCTCGACGAAACTCTCGAGGGCAGACTGAAGCCGTCGACTCTCGACATCGTATTTCTGCTGCCGTTTGCGTGTTGATGTCAGTAATTCCTTGGCGAGCTGCGGCGCTGTTTTGGCCGCCCGCTCCTGGCGCTGAGATTGGAGCACGCCGACACGTGCCTCCAAGCTTTGGGTGATGGCATTCGCATCTCGGAGGCCGCTTTCTTCTCGGTCGAGCTCTCTCTGTGCAGCCTCGAGTTTCGCACGTGAGATGGTGAGAGCGTCTCTGGTCTCGGAGATGCATGTCTGGGTGATGTCTGTTGCAAGGAGAGCCGGCAGGACTGATGTTGCGCCAGGAAGATACGGCTCTGCAGGGGTTAGGCGCTCGTACGCGTTCTGCAAAGCCCTTAGTTGCCGGAGGCGTTCCCGGGCATCCGCAGAAGGCGCGTGGAGCGCGGGCTGGCGTGCGGAAGCGCGGAGCTGTGAAGGAAGTGAGCAATGGCAGACGTAAAGAGCGCGCATGTGTACCTCGTGCAGCGCATGCTGCTGCTGCTCGACGCGTTCCTGTAGCTCTCGTACGGTTTGCGTGAGGCGAGCTTCAAAGGCAGAATGGTCCGGAGCATCCAGGTCCATCTGGGTGCCGGGCGGGGGGGCGTAGTGCTGGATGCGCGGGAGCGTGCTGGGACGGGTGCGGTCCATGGCGGACGCGTCGCGCAGGCACGGGACCGCACTCGCCCAAGCAGACAAAGGGGCTGGCTGCACGAGTCGCTCGGCAACGGAGAGCAGAGTCTAAGGAGATTGCAAACCTCGTGTGCGCCCTGGCCGCACGCGCGGGTGCCGAGGAGAGCGGGTGTTGTGCAGATGGAAAGGCTGCCGGTGCCCGTGGAGGTGGACGAGTGCGGCGGCGGGCCTGGTGCATCATCAGTACCAACAGCAGGCCAGCACCAGCACCAGCACCGCCACCGGCAAGAGCATCAGCGGCGCGGGACAAAGCAGCAGCCCCGCTGCCAGACAGCTGTCCATTGGTGTCGCTGCCGATGCCGTCCTCGACACGAGCTGCACGTGACGGATCTGCGGCAGCTGCACTAGCCCACGGACGGCCCTAGGCGCACTCCACACGTCGACGAGCTTCTACGTCGCTTCCTGTTCCTGCCCGTCCATCGCAACCTCTCCCTGCCCTCGCCGCCACACCTTCCGCCGCGCCTTCATCAACTCCCATTGCCACTCCCCATCGCCCGGCCCCCGACACACCTTCGCCCGGGCGCTGCTGCTCACGCGCGAAGCTGCGACGACGCTGCAAGGTTTGCTTTGGCGGGCGCGTTTACTGAGTCTTCGTCTTCTTCGGCCCCAGCTCCTGCACCAGACCGCTCCCTCACAAAGCTCCTCCACCACTGGCACTCCTCTCAATCCCGCCCTTGAGCGAGCTCCTTCCAACCGATCATCCTCTCCTCGCCGCCACCCGCACATTGCACCATTCTCCCGGCGACTGCCCACACCACACTGAAGTCCCTTTGCCGACCCGCCCTCCAGCAAGTTTTCCTTCGACAGCCCTCTGCTGTACGTAACTCGAGCAATACGAAGAACTTTACGACCCGATCTGGTCCTCTGAGCCTGAAAGAGAAAGAGACGTCCTTTACTTTGATACAGCAGGGCAACAATGTCTGCCTCTCCCACCACTGCCACGGCGCCCAGCCAGAAGCGCCCGCTGGAGGAGCCCTCGTCCCCCTCGGGCCCCGGCGACCAGCCCGACGCGAAGCGGCCCGCGCTGGACAAGGTCGTCAAGGAAGAATCGACCGAGCAAGCCCCTTCCGCTCCTGAGCCTGCCACCGCTTCCGCTCCTTCCGAGTCGGCCAAGAGCGAGCCTGAAGCCCCCGTGCCTGCTGCCCAGAATGGCACCAAAGACGGCCAGGGCGACACCGTCGTCCCTGACGCTCCCACCTCGGCGGCCTCTGCCGCCCCCGACACCCAGCCCATCCAGTCGACCTCGACCGCCAATGGTCCCTCGACCGCCCAGCCCGCTTCCAGCGGCCACCAGGACGAGTCGAACTGGCTCCACGTCCGCGCCATCATTTCCAGTGCCGAGGCCGCCACCGTCATTGGCAAGGGCGGTGAGAATGTTACGCAGATCCGCCGCATGTCAGGAGCTAAGTGCACCGTCAGCGACTACTCGAGAGGTGCCGTTGAGCGTATCTTGACCGTCAGCGGCCTTGTAGATGCAGTTGCAAAGGTCAGTGGATCCGCGCTTCCTTTCGTGCACGGCGTGTACTCACAAGTCACAGGCATTCGGTTTGATTATCCGCACGCTGAACAACGAGGACCTTAACTCGCCCTCGACCCCCCAGTCCAAGACGTATCCACTCCGCCTGCTTATCCCCCACATTCTCATTGGCTCCATCATTGGCAAGTCTGGTGTGCGCATCCGCGAGATCCAAGAGGCCTCGGGCGCGCGTCTCAATGCTTCGGATTCGTGCCTTCCTCTTTCGACCGAGCGGTCTCTTGTGGTTCTCGGGGTTGCTGATGCCGTGCACATCGCGACGTACTATGTTGGGAGCACCCTGGTGGAGCAGCTAACCGAGAGATTTGGCGGACCGGCAGCTTCGGCATATGCCACTCGTAGTGGCGGACCCGCTGGCGTTGTTCCCGGTGGGATGCAGGTGGTGCCGTACGTGCCCCAGCCTGCGGGCGGCCAGTGGGGACCGCCAGACACGTTCCACCGCAAGGGACCACAGGCGCAGAGGACTCCGGCGGCTGGCTACGGCGCGCCCATGCACGGTCAGTATCCGCAGCAGCCGCAGGCACCGCTTCACTATGGCGCTGGATCGCCTCGTCACGCATACACGGGTGCTGGACCGCACCAGCCTCAACAGTATGGTGCCCCTCACGTTGCACAGCCCGGCCATGCGGGCCAGCCGGCGCAGCCTATGCAAGGCATGATGCCTGGACAGCCCATGACGCAGCAGATTTTCATTCCGAACGACATGGTGGGCGCCATCATTGGTAAGGGTGGTGCCAAGATCAACGAGATTAGGCAGCTCAGCGGCAGTGTCATCAAGATCAACGAGCCGCAGGACAACAGCAACGAGCGCCTAGTCACCATCACAGGAACGCAAGAGTGCAACCAGATGGCACTCTACATGCTCTACTCTCGACTCGGTGAGAAGACGGCGTGAAACCCCTGGAGCGTGGAGCGCGTTGCTAACACGAGACTGCAGAGAGCGAGAAGCACCGCATCTAGGCGGACGTGTTTATTGTTTCCTTCGGCGAACTGCGTGCAATTGGGGTTTAAGGTTAAAAGTCTATGGCTCTGGGTTCCAGCTTCGGTTCTGTATGCTCTCTAAATAGTGAACAGTCCAGTGCGCATCGGCGGCCTTTTGCTGGCGTTTCAACGTGGCGGCTGGTTGGCGACGATGGACGTAGCACAGGGTCCGATTTCTCGAGGCCCGACCGGCGGTAAATGGCATGAAAAATGTCAAATTGAAAACTGACAAGCTCTGGATTAGCCCAGCAATGCGATTGAATATGCGGCGTGCGGTGGCATCAGGCCCAGTGTCGGCAGCGCAGCCAATGGACGGGGAGGAGCTGAGTGTTCAACAATGGAAGGGTGCTGGCTGCCTGGTCAAGTGTTTGCCCTCTCAATGCCTTTGGGCGCGCATGTAGTGTGTCGACCTTCCGCATCCGGACGGCGAGCATGGGCGACGACAAAGGAAAGGCTGGGGCATCCACGCGAACAGTTTGTCGCTCCGTGCCAAATAATCGCAGCCGCCGGACCTAAATGCCCAGCGACGCGAACAGGTGAGCAGCGCCGCTGTCCTTGCAGCTTATAATGACGAATGCCGTCGCTGCCCTCTGCCCACTCCTGCGTTTGACACCTGCCCCTCCTTGACTGACCAACAGCGCGTGCCCATTGACAAGCCGCTAAACGGGCGTGCAGCCTCCGTGAGCGTGTGTTTGTGCCGTGCATGTGTGTGTGTGCAGCTGTCACTGCCAGCAGCAAGGTTCCGATTTACATTCTCTCCTTTTCTTCCTGGTACTCTTCCCATCTTCTCCTGTTCCCTTCGGCTTGAGCCTGGTTCTCACGGTCGAGGAAAAGCGGTAGCATTCCTCTCCGACCATCAAGCTGCATCCACCACGATACACGGCGCGTCAACTGCGGCGGGTCGCGCTTTCGGCGACGACCTGATCATGGCGACCGAAGTCGAGAGGCCTCGAGCGCGAACGCCGCTGGCGCTGAGGGGCGCGGCGCGCGCAAAGAGCAGCCGGCCATTCTCGCTACGGTGAGTTGCTCCCTGCCGAAGGAATGCTGCAAGGGGAGGCTGACGAGAAGCATCAGGACTCAGTTCAAGACCTTCACCATCATCTCCACCATCCTCGTCGGCACCACCGAAACGCCGTTCCTCGTCCATCGCGACCTCCTGACGCACCACTCACCCTTCTTTGCCGCGGCGCTCACGGGCACCTTCGCCGAAGGGCTCTCGCAGGAGCTGGCGCTGCCGGCCGAGGACGTGCCCACGTTCGAGCTCTTCCTGTCGTGGGCCTACACGGGCCAGCTCGACGACGTCTTCACGCGCGGCGGCAAGGTGGCCTTCTACCTGCTGCTGTCGCTGTACGGGCTCGCGGACCGGCTGTCGGTCGAGTCGCTGCGCAACGCCGTCGTCGACCGCGTGGCGGCGCTGGCCGAGAAGAGCAACAGCGTGCCCACGCCCAGCGACACGGTCACGCTGTACGACGAGATCCGCGACACGGCGCTGCTGCGCAAGCTCGTCGTCGACCTGTTCGCCTTCAAGAAGACGGACGTCCTGCTGGCCTCGCACCCGGACGAGTGGCACCCGCAGTTCCTGCGCGAGCTCGTCGTCCGCGTCAAGCGGCCCGAGCTGCAGGGCCTCAGCCGCCACGACCTCGTCGCCTGGAAGCCCGCCACCTGGTCCGCCACCCGCGCCTGCTGGACCTGCCGCGACGTCATGCAGCCCGGCCTGAGCGCCAACCGCTGCGAGGCCTGCGGCTACGCCTTCTGCAACTCGTGCGTCGCCACCGGCAAGGCCTTGTGCGGCGACGATGCCGCCAAGCTGGCCAGCTGCAAGCCCTGGGTGAAGAGCATGTGCCAGCACTACCACGAGCACATGGAGACGCCGCCTTGCGTCGAGTGAAGTCATGACCCGGGAAGGGCTTGCTGCTTTGGCGACTGTAGATATACCCCGCATTTGGAGGCCTTCATTTTTCTGCTAAGCATGTCTTAGAAGCACAGGAGTTGGTATTGTCATTTAGACCGTAATCGTAGTGCCTATCAATCCAGGCCATGTACCTGCTCGCTTGCCCCCCCAATGTACAGCAGCGTCATGACGTCGGCACGTTGCCCTCCCAGCCGTCTTCCGTTCCCGGTTTGCCCAAACGCCGTTCACCACCTTGTTGCACCCAACACCGCATTCCCATGCTTCCACCAGCCATCAGCCGGTCCCGAACACCCAACCAATAATCCACTCCAAACGGAAAAACACGTAACCAAAGGAAATTTAACTTCTAATGGGAATGATGTAATCTTTGTTTTCGACTGTGACACTCTTCGTCTGAGTACGTCGCGCAGCGTTAGCCAAACGTACTTCCAGTAATGCAAATGAAAGTCCTCTTGGCCACTTACCATGTGGTTGACCTTGTAGACGCCGACCAAGCGTGACGCAAGCTCGAACATGTTGTTTCGCAGCGAGATGACCACAAACTGGGCGTTCTTAGTCCGCTCTTTGATGTAGCTGGCGACGATGGAAACCTGCATTGCGTCACGTTAGTAAGGTCGAATGGAATTTGCTGGCGGGGAGAATGAGCCTACGTTTCTGAAATCCAAAGCAGCGTCAATCTCGTCCATCACGTAGAGCGGCGTTGGCTTGTAGTGGTGAAGTGCAAACACCAAAGCCAAACTGCTAAGAGTTTTTTCACCACCAGAAAGGTTGGAAATGTTCTTCCAGCTCTTCTTGGGCGGCATGACGCTGAACAATATGCCTTCCGAGAAGGGATCCAGCGAATCGACGAGCTCCAGCTCGGCGTTGCCGCCCATCGTGATCATCTGGTACATCTCCTTGAGACGTAACGAGATGGTGCTGAAGCCTTCCATGAAGCCCTCCAGCCGCAGCCGACGCAGCTCATCGCACCGCTTTTTGGCAGCGTCGCGCTCCGTCACGGCAGTGGCGAGGTCAGCGCTACGAGCAGCATGTTCCTCGACACGGCGCCGATATTCGCCAAGGACACCAAGCTCAACCTGGACGTTCTGTGTCTTCTCCTCCAGCGCGGCTATCTCGCGTTTGAGTTGGCCTTTGTCCATATCCTCGAGCTCGTCCTTGGTGTAAGTTGGCAGCGCCTCAACTTCTTCTTGCTCCTCGCCCAGGTCGCTGACGTTCGTGAGGGAGAGCTTGCTGAGCTTCTCTTCCCAGTGCTTCAGCTTCATCTGGTTCTCCTTCAGTGTCTTTTGGTGTTCTTCGATCTGGTTGCGCATCTCGATCTCGATACCGCGCGTCTCATTAAGCTCCGCAGTCTTCGCATCCAGATCGGCCTTGAGAGCCTGCAATTCCTCCTTCTTCTCTTCAAGGGCCTCCTGCGCCTCCTCTGCCTGCTGTCTCGAACCACCCGAATCCCGTCTCTGAGCACGCATGTCTTCTTCCACTTTCTCCATCTCAGCCGTCGCCTTCTCGAGCTCCTTTTCCGCCTCCACAAGAGCCTTCTCATGCTTTGTTCTTTGCTTCTGAGCCTTCGCTCTGTTCACCTCTGCTGAAGACATCTCCTCGTTGAGCGTGTCGATCTGCTCTTTCAAGCCGTCGACCTTGGCCTTTTGCGTACGCAGCTTAATACCGCCAATCTCCATGATTTTGTCCTGAAGAGCTTTGATTTCCTCTTCAACACTCGAAGTTTCCGTGTGAAGTTTGGCCACCTCCTTCTCCATGCTGGCGATACTCTTCTCGAGACTGGTCATGCGAGCCTTGTCGGACTTGGAGGGTTGCTGCTCGGCTGCAATCTCCTTGATGCGTCGCTGTGCATCGGCGATGTTGCGGTCGTAGCTTTCAACTTCCAGAGCAATCTTCTGAGCCTTCGTCTCCAGCTTCGGTATCTTGTCATTAAGGCCTCGTAACATGCTCTCGCCCTCTCTCAGTGCTCCCTGGAGATCGGAGAACTGCTGCTCTACTGCATCGCGGTCTCCCTCTAGCTTGGCGACCTGCTCCTTCGTCACGTCGGCAGCCAACTTCGAGGACATGGCACCCTTTGCGACCCTAGTACCACCTCCACTCATGGTACCGGATTTGTCAATAAGCTGGCCGTCGAGTGTCACGACGCGCCATCTCTTGGCTCCGTACGCAATCCGATTCGCCTGCTGAAGATCGCGTGCAACAAGCGTGTTCTGCATGACGCTGTAAAAAGCAGGTTTGAACTTATCGTGCTTTGACCGAACCAGGTCGAAAAGCCTAGGAACATTCTCGGGTGTATTGATCTCCGAAAGATCCCGTTGCGGAAGCCTGTCAAGCAAGATGAAGTTCGCACGCCCAAGGTTGTTCTTGCGAAGGTATTCGATGCACTGTTGGCCAACCTCGACTGAATCGACCACGAGGTTATTCAGCGCCGGGCAAGCGGTCGAGATAGCAACGTCGTACTTTTGGTCAATCGTGCCCAAATTGCCAAGCCGACCATGAAAACCCTTGATTCTACCAGACTCCTGCAGGCGCGTAAGCCCTGTGAGGACGTTCCCCTGAGACTGAGTTGCAGAAAGACTGGATCTTGCTTCGTCGGCCTTCTGCCGGGCGCTGGACAGCTTGGAGCGGACTTTGGGCTCCTCCTGGCCAAGGACTGCCATCTCCTTCTGGATGTTCTTGATCTCCTTTTCTGTATTGCGTTTCTCGGATTCACATTCTTCAAGCTCACTCAGCTTCGTGGCCTTTTGCTCCTCCAGGCCGGCGATTCTGGCCTCCGTGTCCGCGATCTTCTTTGCGCCCTCGTTTTCTTTCTCCCGCAGAATGTCCAGCTCACTCTGCGCAACAGCCATGGCTGACTGCTGCTCATTGATTTTCGCATTCCAGGGCTCCAAGGACTTTTGTTTCTTGGCAATCTCATCCGAAATACTCTGAGTCTTTCCCTTCAGGCTCTCTCGGATTGAGTTCAGTTCTTTTTCCTCTGCACGCATCTTCTCCTCAAGCTCCGCGATCTCTACCGTGTTTCGTTCGATATCGTCGGCGCACTTTTTCATGGTGCTTTCCGCTTCCGAAATGCCGAATTTGCTGGTCTCGAGGGTCTTCTGGAGCTTCTTCTCCTTGTTGGTCAAGAATTTCTTCTTTTCCTCGAATTTGACCGTCTCCTTATCCAGCTTCGCCAACTCCTTCAAAAATTCCTGGGTCTGCTTGTCGAGCGCGTTGTACTGCTTCGAGCCCGTCTTGTATTGCTTTTCAAGCTCTTTGATCTCCTCCTCACTTCCCTTGTGCCTCTCCAGCTCCTCATTGAGCGAGGCTTGCGCCTCGTTGATGGCTTCCTGTGCAACTTGGATGTTGTCATTTGTGTCGTTGATGAAGATCTGGTACAGGGCAGATTGCTTGCTTGCAAGCTCGTTCTCATCACGAATGTACGCCAAGGCCTTGTTCTTCTTGTCCTCAAGGCTGTCCTTCTCCTTCTCAACGTGCTGGACTCTGTTGTTTTTCTCTTGGCAAACCTCGTTGAGCGTCTCGACTTGGGCAGCAGACTCCTCGATGGGCGTCTTGTACTTTGACGTGCCAATAATATCCTCGAGATATTCCAACAGACCATCGTCATGCTCGTTCGCGGCCTTGGGCTTCATCTGTGCGATGGACTCGACTTCACCTTGCAGGATTAGGAAACGCTTATGGTCAAGGTCAACGCCGCGATCGCGCAGCAGCGTGGTAACGACGGTATAATTAGACTCTTTGCCGTTGATGTAATACTTGCTCGAGTTGTTCTTGAAAGCTCTGCGAGATATGACCAGATTGAAGTCTGGAATGACTTCGTGGCCCCCCTCAGGCAGATCCTTCACTTCTTGAAAGTGAACTTCGACCTCACAGTAGTCCAGATTTGGGAACTGGGCTGAATTGTGGATCAAGGCTGAGAGTTTGCCTTGTCTCATCTTGCTGGCCCTGAAACCAAACACGAAAAGAAGAGAGTCGATGACATTGGACTTTCCGGAGCCATTGGGGCCGACGACGGAGGAAAACGAGGCGTGGAATGGTCCGACTTCCTGTCTGCCTGCGTAACTCTTGAAGTTGGTAAGTTTCAGCCACGTGATGCAGATGCGCGACTTTGGAGGCTCTGGCTCTTGTGTTAGGGGCTGTGCAGCTGCTCTAGCCTTGGCCACAATGTCCATCGGTCTCTCCAGTAGTGTATCCATGGCGTCAACCCGTGTAACAGTACGAGGAGTGGGACCCGTTGGTGTCTTCTCTTCAGGCGCGGGTGTTTTCTGCTCGGGCGCTGGAATCTTCTGCTCAGGCACTGGCGTCTTCTCCTCAGGGACCGGGGTCTTTTCTTCGGGCGCTGGTGTCTTCTCTTGCGGAGTGGGCGTGGGGCTCTTCGCGGTCGAGTTCTCAACGTTGCCCGGGTCGAAAGGCTGTGGGGACTTCGGGCGGGGCGTAGCATCCGGTTCTGAGGCTTTCATTCTGTTAAAAGACTTATCGGCGTCGTTTGTGATATCGGAGAGAGGCGATTTGTGGCGCAATTCGTGCTCGGAATCCTGCTCCTTTTGGGGCGATTTAGCATTTTCCGCAAGACGCATCGTCAACGGGCCTTCGGCCGTGGACCGGGACGCGGAAAGGGGAGGGAATTGTTGTATTACATCGGGAGCGACGGAGGCTCTGCTTTTGCGGCTCTCGCGAACATTGCGGCGGCCTCGGCGCGTAGCAGCAATCTTCCTCGGCGGCTTGCGTGCCTCGTGTTCGTCGTCGTCGTCGTCGCCGACGACGCTGGTGGCAGCGCTCTCGGCGGGGCTGGGTGCGACGCTGGGCTCGACGGACTCGCTGGCTCGTGTCTTGCCCTTCTTGGAGGGAACTGTACGCGGGGTGATGGGCACTTCCGAAGCTTTGCGGCGGCGGGCGCTCTTGGGGGCCGGGGTGAATTCTACATCATCGCTATCGCGCCTCACTGCAGTGCGGCGACGCGCGCTCTTGGGCGGAGCCGGCTCAGGTGCGGGCGTGAACTCTTCCTCATCGCTGTCCTGTTGCTCAACAGCGGGCTCGTCGGAATCGGAGGACTCGACAATGGTCTGGCGGCGCGCAGCCGCTCGCCTGGAGGGTCGTGCAGCCGACATTGTGCAATGGGGACGTGGGGAGGGCTGGATGGAGTCGTCGCATGCAGCCAAAACACCTGGCTGTAGGTAAACACACGACGCGCACGGCCGCGTCTTGGCGCGCCGCCCCGACGTCACGCAGGGTCCATGGGACGCGACGCGAGCGCCATCTTTGCATTTTTGCAGAATGCTGATAATTTCGTCTAAGCCCACAAATTGCCTGTCCTTTTCCTCCGTTTATCTCGCAGTTCAATCCGACGCATCATGGTCATATCTCAGCCTGGCCGCCCTCTACGTGCGCTCTTCAGCTTTGGCTGTGCCGACTTGAGCCATCATGTCTTCTTCCCCTCTCCATTTTTTTTGTCCGCACTGCATCAATTCAAGATCTGGGAAATAGCCTTACTTGCAACGCTTCTCCACAATGCCAGCACCATGTTCGTCGTATTCCTTCTTGCTGACCCAGAGCTGCCATCGCTGTCAGCATCGCGATAATCGACACGCCAAGAGAAAGTCTTACCTGGTGGAAGCTGCCCAAGCTGCCAAGGATGCTGCCGCCAATCCAGCTAGCATACTTGCGCTCTACAGTGTTGCCTGGTGCCTGCAGCCTGATCCTTGGGCCGGGGTAAATCTGGGCAAGCTCCTGGTTGAGCCGGTCGTTGAAGCCGACTATCAAAGACGACCCACCGGTGACGACGATGTTGGCCAGAAGAGCGGGCCGCATCTCGACGTCGACGTGGCTGAGAGCTTGCACTACCAGCTGCGGAATCGTCTGGTCATCGCGTGGCCTAGGGTTTTCCGCATCCTATTTCCACTCAAGTTAGCCCATTTGCAAGCCGGCGAGACTCAGTCCGACACGTACCATCAGCGCCGCCTTGGCGTCGAACAGGCCTTCGACCGCCTTGAACCGTTCAGCACGGAACACTTGGTTCCATCCGTCGGGCATCTCGAAGGGCCTGCCTGGACTATTGCTGTACACTTCGTCGGCGTTGCCACTGAACTTTCCGCCGGTCCACACCTGCACCACCGACTCTTTGAATTCAGTAAGCACACGCTCCTCTTCCAGCCTACGGAATGATGCAGTTGGCTCCTTGTCGAACTTCTTGTAGATAGCTTGAGCAGCAGCACCGGCTTCTACGGGAGTCTTGGACGTCACCATGTAGTGGGGCGTTAGCGGAATGGGAGGTTGGGATTGCTGGAACACCAAGCGTATTTGGTTGGAGACGAAGTTGCCAGCAAGTGGAGACTTGACAACGCCTAAACAACAAGTCAATTGCAATGCCGCTCTCGCTTGAGGCTACCGACGTACCCTTCTTGATCACCATGCCATCGATGACCGGGGTGACGGAAGTCGTGGCAGCACCGACGTCAATGACCAGTGCCGACGGCTTTCCCGATGCGAATCTGATGACGGTCAGCACACTGATCTCATGGCGGCAGCGGGGTGCATGCGTACGCCGCCAGAACTCCGGTCTTCTGTATGTAGAATGCAGGCGCGCCCCACTCCTCCATGGCAACCTCGATGCACTTCTCGCGGTGCTTTGTGGTGGCCCAGCCCGGCTCCGTCATGAGCAGGGGCGAGCCTTCCAGCGGCTTCTCCGTCTCGGCCTGAGCCTCCATCTCGACGTCCATGTCGCCGTTCGAGGCGTCGTTCAGGCCGTTCCTGGCCGGATTCTGCTCCTTGGTGCCGGTCAGGCGCGAGGTGATGGAGTACTCCCATAGCTTGGTTGCGGTTTCCCAGTCCTCAACAATGCCGTCGGTGGACCAGGGGTTCCGGATCTCGAGGTTCGACAGGGGGTTGTGGATCGCGTTCTCGCCGAAGATTGGGTTCGACTCGGCTTCGCGCACGCCGTAGAAAGTCGGAATGACGGACTTGGGCACGTCCTCGCCGGCGAATCCGGCGCGCGTGGTCGAGTAGCCGGGGTCAAGGATGATGGCAGAGACCTCGTCTGCACGCGGGCGTCAGTAAGGCTGCGGGCGCGCGGGTGCAATTGGAGCTCACCTCCGGCATACTCGTTGGTGGCCGGCAGCTGGGAGCTGGGCAGCGCCATGGTGGAGCAGGCTGGGGCGCCGCAGGGGGCGCGTGGATCGCGTGTATTCGGGGCGCGAGATGCACGAGCGGGCGGGGGAGGGCCAGCGGGGTTGAGGCAGAAGCAGCGTGGGCGGCGGGTGGGTGGGTGGTCGCGATGGAGCTCAGCGACGCGAGCGATCGTCTCGTTCCTGGCGGTGGCGCACGGGGCTCCTCCGCGAACTTAAGCTCCTCGGCTGTCTGCCATCACCACTCCTCTCGTGCTCGTCGTGCCTCCAGTCGCTCGTTCCTCTCCCTCTGCCATGCTATAGCCAGTTCCGCCATGGCGTTGCTCGGTTTTCTGCGCCGCCTGTACTCGCTCGACACCCTTGACACCCGCTTCACCACCTCCTCGGGCACGCCTCCGAAGCAGCCTGCCGCCGAGCCAGCTATCGACCCTGCGAAACCCACGCCCAATGAAGCCAAGGCGTCGAGAGCCGCCGGCTCGCAGCCGTCCAGATGGGGCACTCTCGAATTCTACTTCTACTACTTGGTCTTCTTGACCGCCATACCGTCCATGTTTTATGTCGTCTACTATGTCTCCAAAGGTGCTGCGCTGTCTTCTCTGCGACCCGGTCCCAGAAGCTGACTCCCTCCAGCTTCGCACCCCAATTACCCCAAAATCGAGCCTCTCCTGTCTGACGGCTGGATACCTGGCCGGAAAGTGGTACGTTCTGGTGTGACTTTGCGCGGCTGCCCCCGTACTAATTAAAACCACAGGACAATTCCGACGGCCAGTACGCATCCTTCCGCGACAACCTCCCCTATCTCTTCGTCATAGCTCTCGTTCACCCTATCCTCCGCAAAACCTACGATTACCTTTGCCGCGCCGACTCATACACCCAGGTCCGGCCCGGCTCGACCCCCGGCGGACACCAACTTACACAAGGATTGACGGCATTTGCTGCCGCCGATGCGAGGCTGGAACAACGCGTTTCTTTTGACTTTGGCTTTGCTATCGTCTTCATATCTGCCCTGCATGGCTTCTCGGCAGCCAAGGTCCTGCTGATCCTCTATCTCAATTACAAAATCACCACCACCTTGCCCCGAAGCTACGTTCCGGCTGCTGCGTGGATATTCAACATCTGCACTTTGTTCTCGAATGAGGTCTTCCGGGGTTACCCCTTCAAACATATTGCCGCCTTCATCCATGGCGGCGACGGCTCGGGCACGTGGGGAGAATGGCTAGACAGTTGCGGAGGGCTGAACCCGCGCTGGGAGGTCCTTTTCAACATTACCGTTCTTCGCTTGATTAGTTTCAGCATGGACTACTACTGGAGCTTGAATATGCAGGGTGGAAGTCCCATTGAGGTAAGCATCTCGCAACACAGCCGCAACCAGTGCACGCTGCTCACAAGCAAAAGAAGAAACAACTCGATCCTTCCAACCTATCCGAGCGCGACCGAGTCTCCACTCCCGCAAAGCCAACTGATTACACATTCCGCAACTATGTGGCATATGCTTTGTATTCCCCTCTTTACAATGCCGGCCCGATTCTCACCTTCAATGACTATATTTCCCAACAGCGTTATTGTGTGCCGAGTATCACGCGTGAACGCAATACTCGCTATGCCATCCGCTTCCTCCTGGCCCTCCTTGCCATGGAGGTCATCATTCACTACATCTATGCCGTTGCAATCTTCCATGTCCAGCCTGATTGGGACGCCTACACACCTTTCCAGCTCAGCATGCTTGGGTTTTTCAACCTGCACCACATTTGGCTAAAGCTGCTTCTTCCATGGCGCTTCTTCCGCCTGTGGGCCCTCCTTGACAACGTTGACCCCCCTGAGAATATGGTTCGCTGCATGAGCAACAACTATAGCATATCCGGCTTTTGGCGTGGCTGGCACCGTAGCTACAACCGCTGGCTGATCCGCTACATATTCATCCCCTTGGGCGGTAGTGGCCACGGACGCAGCATCTTCTCCGTCATGCTCACATACCTCGCCATCTTCACTTTCGTCGCTCTTTGGCATGACATCCAGCTACGCCTGCTCATGTGGGGCTGGCTCATCACATTCTTTGTCGCCCCTGAGATGATTGCCACTCTCCTCTTCCCCAAGCGCAAATGGGCCAACCGCCCCAACGCCTACCGCGTCTTGTGCGGAGTCGGCGCTGTTGCTCAGATTCTCTTCATGATGGCCGCGAACTTGGTTGGCTTTGCTGTTGGGCTGGACGGCCTGGAGGGACTGGCCAGAGGCATTTTTGGGTCAGCGTCCGGATTGACCTTTTTTGCTTTGGCGTGCGGCGCGCTGTTTGTCGGTGTGCAGATCATGTTTGAGATCAGAGAAGAAGAGCTGAGAGCAGGTATTAAGATGAAGTGTTGATATTTGGTTGGCAGTCTCTGTAAATCAATTTTACTCTAGCTACGAAAAATAGACATCTATCGTTATCGTTCTCAAAAGCCTGACAACCTTGAGCTTGAAAACGTCGCCAGCGGAAGAGAAAGACGCGATATACATTGAAGTATCCGTGAGCATGAGGGAAAACCAACATCATGTACGGACTCACCCTTGGCTTCTGATCTGCAGCAAGTGGCCACCGTGCATACTCGAGCATAGGTTGCATGTCCACGATTGTCCATAATAATTCAAGGAAAGACTAGTCTATACTTCGAAGGCCTATACATCGCAGTGAATGAACACCGTCCAAACAACCCGCAGTCGAGCATACATTTAGAAACAAATATTGTGCAAGATATACTCATCGGGCAAGTACACCGAATACGGGTGATATAACAAAAGCACTGAACCTGGTGACTTTTGAAGCGCATCAAGTTTTGTTTACCAATGACAGCCACGCTAATTCTAGATTGTCAGGAAATCTGAACATTTTCTCAGGAGTCTGTAGCAAATTACCCACAACTACGACACGGAAAGGTCCGTCTGTGGTTGCTGCGTTAGTACAGCCAGGAGCGCAAGAGCATATCAACGAGAATCACAGCATCGAAATCACATAACCATAGCAAAGATTACAATATCAACCATGGTTCACATGAGAAAGAGCTCCTGTCCTTTTCCCTTTCTTCTCTCTATATTTACAAGAAGAGTGAGAGGACCACAAAGCTGAACCCACAATGTCGGCGGCAAGCGGAAGAACAGGTTTCGAAATTGACAACGTTTACGCCTCCAACAAAGACAACGAGAGGAAAACAAAACAACCGACTGGTCAGAAGGAAGAACAGGGAAACGCTAACAACAGAAGAATACTCCCAAGCAGCGAGAAAAAGCCAGAAATTGCGGAAAGGACTCTCGATTATCGAATCGAATTGTAGTCCAGACAGTTAATCAAGACGGAGGCACGACCGAATGTGTTGTCGCGGCCTTTTTATTTCTTCGCACAAGTCCAGGAGGTGAAGAGGAGAGAGACGGAAAACAAGTGATATATATAAAGCGAAGAAAGGTAGTGAGATGAACTAAGAGAGAAAAACGCCGTGGTATCATGCGTTAACAGCAACACTACGAAGCAGCACAACCCACACGAGAGAAGAAAACGGGGGCTTGGCGATATCAAGAGGTAGTCAGTGCTCCCCCTTGTACGATCAAGCAAAGAAGAGAAGGCGGCGAGAGCCGAAGACGAGACAATCAAAAGACAGGATTAGGAGACCTGACATAGGAAAGAGTGTCTGAATGGATAGATGGTTGTGGTGTGGTGTATGTGCGTATGGATCAATCCCTGGATGCTCCATACGAAGACGTAGTTTTGGTATTTGGCTTTTCGGGCTTCTTTCTTTCCCCAATTCCCATGATGATGACAGCGACAACAATGACGATGAAAAATGATGTGATACAAGGATTGCATGATGCTCATGTCTGGGTCATTTCCAGAAAAGAGAAGACAAAGGAGGCAGCAGCAGCAGCAGATTAGAAGGCCGTGACGTAGTGCAAACAGATCGACTTCACACGGGACTCAACTGCACCCCCGCCCCGCCTCACCCCATCTCTTGTTGGTCTCCTTTCTTTTGCTTCTCTCTTCCCCACCTGACTCTTCCGTATTTCCTCCCCATGCGGGAGGATGGGGCGGAGACGGGGATTTTTCAGAGCGAGGAAGAAAGAGAATGAAAAAAGCGACCTCAAAACATGACAAGACGCCAAAGGAAAAACACAAAGGAAATGGAGTGAGCGAGTTGTGTTGTGGTTATCCCAACAACAGATTATTTTTCAGACCGGGGCAAAGCAGCGGTCCAAGCAGATTAGGGTATCTCCAGCAGCAGCAATGGCAGCAAGCGAATGCCGACTTGGCAATCAGAAAAAGTGGCCACTTTAGTTGACCCGCGCATCCACTCTTGCGACTCTCTCCTCCATGTCCACTGGTTTCATCCGGGACGGGCTTCGGGTGAAGGTGCTGGCAAAGTTCGGCGGCGGAATCGGGAGTGTCTTATCCTGGGAACGGCCGCGCTCTTCCTTCGGCGGCGTGGGTGGCGAGCCCTGCGGCTGGTACCGGCCGTCCTTGGGAGGAGTAGGCGGCCGCTGATCCTCATCCCTGCTGTCCTTGGGAGGCGTAGGGGGTGGCCTGATGGGCAGCTCGGAGCTCGGACGCAGATGAGGAGATGCTTCGTGACTGCGGGCGCTGCGGCCGCCGACGCTTCCGGACTCGCCGACCTCCTCAACGACAGGTAGAATGCTCCCGTGAGGCTCACCTCTTTCCGCCGAAGGGCTACGGGCCGGGTGGATGGCGCGCTCGGGCACATCATCCTCGTGTGCGCCGTGCCGAATTGATTTCTGCGCTTGGTGCTCGGCCTTCTCCATGACCTCGTCGGTCTTGTTGGGTTGCAGGTTAACGCCCTTCAATGCAGGGTCGTTTATGACCTCTCCCTGTTGTTTCTCCTGCTCGGCGAGCTCGCGCGTCTTGGTAACACCACTGATGAAGCGCACGAAGCGGTCGCCGTACCGTTCCGGAGGGATGGCGGAGATTTGAGACTCTGTGTTTGTGAGGCCCTTGAAGAAATGCTCCATTCGTTTGATAAAAGAGTACTGCGTCACAAGTTAATTGAAAATACTCATGCACGGCCCGACTTGCAATACTTACGTGAGTCAAGCAATCGATGATTCCCAGGTAGTAAATCTCCTCTCCGGGCGTGTTGTTCTCGTGGGTGGCTTGGAAGCCCCCATCATCGCTGTAGAAATAGAAGTGCTTCCGAGTCTCCTGCACGTCATCTGGCATCTTATTGCTGCTCTGGTCCATGGGAATCGGCTTCTGGTTCTTGATGATCTGGCGGAGCTCCTTTGCCTTCCGAGCGTTTTCCAGCTTCGAGGGCGTCCGCTGAAGAGGATCGGGTATGTGATCCTCCGCAGCATCTCCACCGGGCTGGAACACCTGAAGGGTCTTGTCGCGAAGGTTTTCCTCGTTGCCCTTCTCCAGGTCATGGATACCAACCAAGAGCGAGTAGTCCATGATCTTCAGCTTCTTCAAGAGCTGCACATCCCTGTCCATCTGCTCAATGAAAGCCTGCTTCTTGACAGGTCCAAACTCCAGGTGCAGGTTCCGCCTCAACCAGTTGAGATCTTTCAAGGTGGCTCTGGGGTTCTTCTCCAAATCCTCCTCCTTGAAATCTCTTCCGATGGTCGATCCCTTCAAGTCGAACGTGCGATGGATATCCCTGTGCGGCGGGAACAAGTTGTTCATCACCACGAAGTGGATTTTGCGGCCGTAGGGGATTTTCACACGGTGAAGACCGTAAAACTGAGAAAGCAACGTGTTGGGGTTCTCCCTAACGTGGTTGTAGTAGTCCTTGAGGATCCTCCGGAGGAACTTGTGCTCGGCATGGTGGATGGTCTTGATGATGTACTTATAGTCTCGCGAAAAATAGAAAAAGCTTCCACTCTTGCCGGGAGATCCCAGTTCGGAAAGAATGTACTTGCTAGTCAACGACATCAGGTAGTCCGCAGGGTCGATCTTGAACGTCTGCCGCAGATGGCGGAACACCCAGGGTGCGTAGTCCTTGAACTTGAAGTCGTATTTGGCGGACGGCGTCAGCTCGTTGCCAGTGCTGTCGAGAGCGAGTCAGTATTGGCTTCCCGAAGGCAGGATGGTAAAGCTTGACTTACATATCGAAGGAGAACTTATGCCTGGCCTCGAAATCGGCATCGGTAAGCGGCCGGTCCATCTTGGCATTCGTCCGCGAGACGGTGAAACGGATACCGGTCAACATGTTGTAGGCCGTAACCCAGTTCACGTGGTTCTGGTCCACCTTAGTACCCACGACCACACGGTCATCATCTTCATCCTCCTTCCTCTTTCTCTTGCTGGCTCTCTTCTGGCGAATATGCTCTGCCCAGCGAGCAGCATCTTCGTCGGCCTGGGTTTCGTCGAGGTGCATATCCGACTGCATTGAGCGCGTGGTGCGCCTGACCAGCGACATGGAGCCTCTTCTCTTGGTGGGCGTGTTGGGAGAAAAGCGTCCGGTGGCCGAAACGACCATGTCGTCCGAGTTGCGCTGAGCCTCTCGTGAGGAGCGGTAGCCGGATGCCTTGGGGACCTCCAGGGTGTGGCGGTGCTGCAGTCCAGGGGCCTGGGCGGTGGAGGCTGTCGATGAGGAGCCCGGCGGGTTGCCGCCGAATGCGGGGGGTGAGGAGAGACGATGCGTCGACGAGCCAGGCACGCGCAAGGTCTGGTCAGGAGCTGGGTGGCTCGAGGTGGTGGCGGTCGAGTTCTTCCTCTGGGCGACGGGCGGCTCGGGCGCGGTTTGCGTGGGTGATAGCGCGACGGTCCTGGCGGGTTGAGGGCCGTCTCCGTGGGGCGATGACGGCTCAAGCCTCACGTGGGTGGTCAGACAACCGTCCTCGGCGACACCGTTCTGCACGGCGGCAAAGTATCCGTCGTCGCGGGTTCCCAGTCTTCCTCCTGCGTCCGCACCGTCCAGCTGGTTTCGGGTCGACTCAGAATGCGAGACACGAACCGTGTCCATGGAGTGGCCGGGCGACTTCTTGTCGTCGTGGGGACCGCCGACGGGACCACCGTTTGGCAGCGACGAAGCCTGGCTCGAGATGGAGGTGCCGTTGGTCAAGACGCGGGTGGTCGAGTAATGCTGAGTGGCATTGGAGTCACCGTTGGTCAGCGGGGGTTGCTTCTCGCTCAGCGCCGACGAGGGAGCGTATTGGGAGTAGGAAGCCTGGTAGGCAGCACGGTCGGCGTCGTCGGCGAGGAAGGAGGGCATGGCGAGGGAGGCTGGATGCTCTGATCACGAGCGGGTGGGCATGGGCGACGCAGCCAGGAGGACGCTCTGGCAGCGGACGGGGGGCTTGGCCAGTCCTGGGGCTTGATAGATTGCGACTCGAGGAGCACGAGTAAGGCAGCCTCCTGGGCAACGGATGCGTCGCTTGGCGGGCGGCGGGCAGGCGGCGGGGCGGGAGGGTGGTTGCGAGAGGGCGCGGAGGGGGTATCACAGGAAAACAATGTCGAGATGCGATGTCAAGGGAGAAGTTCGCGCGGGCTGGTGGGCAGTCGTGGGCTGGCTAGGATGACAAAGAAGGCCAAGCTGCGGCGCGCCTCATCAACCCAGCCTGGCCGGGCGTCATTTCGGCTTCCGCGCGCGCCAGCTCCGAGCCACACAGCCTCAGCCTCCATGCCCACACGTGGTTTCTATTTGCAGCGCCCAGGACCGCGCTGCCGGCGAGAGCGCCGTTGCGACCACGGCCGGGCCGTCAGCTCGCAGTGCCAGCGCAGGTTGCGGCCAGCGCAAGCCGGAGTCCGCAGTTTGCAGTCCGCAGCCACAGCCTTCGCCGGCGCTCATCTCCTGCGACAGGGGCGATACGGGACATCACATGCCGCGACTTCCGCGCGCTGCACAGAGCCTCATTGCGTCTCGGACGCCGCTGAGCCCCAAAGCCGCCCAGCCCGTCGCATGCGAGCGCCGGCCTGCCAGTTTCGGTCCTTCTTTCGCCCATGCCTCATCCCCGGAGCCGGGACCGCAGAGCTGCCCGCTATTGCGTGGCCTGCACACTTGAAACGGGCCTCCGTTGGCGAGCTGATGTGCTGTCTAGCGCTGTCATGCAGATCTCCAGCAGCGAGCTCACCACTCGAGTTACTATCAATAGAGAACACTCGTATCATCCACCACTCAATGCAGTTAGCACTCGGCTGGCAACCCGTTCTGGCAATTCCCAAACACACTCTGCAATGTTCCCACTTCAATCGTGCAGAGAGGTGGGTCTTGCAGCCGAAGGCTAGCGTGAATTTGTTTTTCTGTATATCAGACGTTTAATACGGGCAGTTAAAGCAATGACTATATCCAAAGATAGCTTGCACTACTTACTCGCTATAGAGCCTGCCGCAGCACTTTCAAAGAGCAAAGCTGCCCCCCGTTCCAATGCCCTGCCATTCTCCGCCTCTCACACTCATCTATACGCCCATGTATCCCAGAGCTCACGGGTGCCATCAAGTGTCAGGAGAAAGTCTCGTTTTCTACGCGCGGCGAACTGCCTCCCGCGTGACTGCGTAAAGCCCAGCAAAACCAAACCCCCCAAACGCCCGGCATACATAGTACCCTTCGTTTCCCAGCAGAAACAGCAAAAGCGGAGGCGCAACGGAAATAAAACATATACCCATGGATCCCACACCTCGAACCGTAACAGCAAAAAAGACAAGCCCGTCGTAACCGTAAACACACCCTGCGCACCCACGCACCCGACCGGAGTACACAACGCGCCGCGCCCGAAAGATGGATGCGAGGATATCAGACCGCGAAGGACACCCGTGAGAACGCCGCAATCCCCACCTCCCTTGCCCGACAAACGACAGCAACACCCTGTGACGTTACCGAGAGTTAATGTTATCAGACACCGCAAGAAGAATAAGTCCGGAGTAGAAGGGCAGAATAGTGCGACGTCGCTTCTTAAGCCTTGGTATCAGCCTCGGCCTTCTTCGGGGTCGCCTTCTTGGGCGTCGCCTTCTTTGCCGGCGCAGCCTTCTTTGCGCCAGCCTTCTTCGCGGCCGGCTTGGATTGAGGAGCCTTGGTCTTGGTCACACGTCCCGACTTGGTCTTGCCCAGGACGGTGGGGGGCTTGTCCTCGACAGCAGGGGCCTGGGGTTCGAGTCAGCTCAGCTACAGCGCTTTCGCTCATGGCGATAACATACCGAGGTGGCGGCGGCTTTGCGAGGACGGCCGGCGTTGGCCTTGGGCTTGGCGGCGGCGACAGCCTTCTTGGGCGCGGCCTTGACAGCAGCAGCCTTCTTAGGCGCAGCAGCCTTCTTGGTGGTGGTGGCCTTCTTAGCGGGAGCAGCCTTCTTCTCAGCAACCTTCTGTGGATGAGTTAGGATCAAGGGACCATCATCAAGTTGCCACGGGTCTGACCTTAGGAGCAGCAGCCTTCTTGGGCGCCTCCTTCTTAGTAGCAGGAGGCGAGGCCTTCTTTGGGGCCTCCTTCTTGTCCGACTTCTTGAGCTTCACCGGACCAGAGGCACCTGCACAACACAGGCATGGTTAGCGGCGCATGGGCAAGCTCGGTTGCAAAACTCACCCTTGGGCTGGTCAAAGTGACCCTTCTCCACACCCTGCTGGATAGCACGGTTGATGTGGGAGTTGAACTGAGCAGGGGTGATGTCGCCGATCTTGTTGTTGGCCTTGACATACTTCTTGATGGCTTGGCGGCTGTACAGTCGTGTCAGCATCTCATTCGGGCAAGTCAAGAGCAAGGCACGTCACGCGACGGCGAGGTGCAAGCGCAAGATAGGAAAACCAACCTGCTACCGGAACGCTCCTTGAGCTGAGAGACGGAGAAAGACGTTAGCAAGCTTCCTCAGGCATTGCAAGCCTCGGAAAGGCAAGTTGGCGGGCACAGATCGGGCGCGCGGCGGGGGCGCGCAGCGAGGCGCGAGTGCGACCGTAATGCGCCGGAGAACGTGGACTCACAGCAAGAATAGCATCCGAAATCATGGCTACGGTACCGAATCAGCATTGGCCGGAGAACACGATGGGGATGGAGCGATTGCATGGCATCGGCGTGGGTGAGTGCAGCATACCTTGGTAGGAGGTGTGGGCGGGGGTAGCACTGACGGCCTTCTTGGGCGCGGCAGCGGCAGACTTCTTGGGAGGCATGGCGGCGACGACTGGGGGTAATGGGATGCGCTGAGTAGTGCGAGAGCGGAGCTGTTCAACGACGGGCTGCAAGAGCGGGCTATTTGGCGGGGTGCGGGCGAGGAGGGCGTTGCGATGGGGAGACAAGTGAGCTGCCGGAGCACGTCTCGCGCGCGGGGAGGGGAGCTGAGTCCTACTTAAGGCGCTGAGACGCGGCTTGGCGTGCTCCAGATCACTCGCAACAACAGTTCAGACTCGACGACGCTAAACCCTTTCCTATCGCATCAACAACCTTCGATCATCGCGTTTCTTCTGGCCCGCTGTCCGCTGGCCAGTCTGAGCCGTCTCCACGCCTGTTACAGCTGGCCGCCTTCCCGTCTCGCTCCTTCGATTGGCTGCGTTGCGTATGCTTTGCCGCCTGCCTGTATCTTTACCTTACCTCATGCCTGCCCTCCACGTTCCTCTTGACGTTCTCCCGCATCCTGACGCACGCGCTCCGCCTCTTCTCGCACCATCTGCTTCTCCCGTCCTTTTTCTGTCCCCGGCGACGCGTGCGCCGGGCGTGGGTGAGGTGCCGGCGCTGGTAGCTTCTGTCGCCCGCCGTACCATCACCCTCACCCAAACCCGCCCACGCGCACGCCCACGCTCTCACACGCACACTGACCGCAAGCGCCGTGGCCATATCCAACGCTCCCGATTCGGCAATCGACAACAACGCTGCCGCGGATCTCCATCGCGTGTCTCACACTGCCCTTTGTCGCCGCCCGCCAGGCACGCTGCTTCCTCCGCTCCCACTCGCTCGCTTCGTCTCGTTTTTCTCCCACCATCAGCTGCCCGTCTGGGCGTACCAAGAAAACGGCGCTAGACAGGGCCGCCCAGAAAGGCCATATGATAAGGGAGGTGCGCGCGCGCTGCCTCTCGCTCACCTCGCCTCGTGACCAAGAAATCCCGCAAGAAGGAAACTTAGCTCCTACCATCTCCTTCCCGTGCCCCCCCCCCCCCCCCCCCCCCCACCCCCCC